>NC_069508.1:15036935-15141935 GCF_027579735.1 Bombina bombina
TGGACAAACAGAGCCTCAGACAGATCTGTGGTTTTCTGCGCGGGGGGGGGGGTCTGTGGAAAAAAAACAATAAGGGGGAAATGAGATCCTGCAGGGGGGTCCTGTCAGTAGTACAGGTCTGTTATAGGACATAAGTGATCTGAGGACAGTACACCCTGCAGGAAGATAAGTGATAAAGCCTTTTAGCATCACACAAATGCAATCCTGATTGGTTGTCAATCTTCCCCCGCCCTCAGCTGAGAGCTTGGTACAGCCGTATGCAGGTGTCATGGGGAAACTGAACTCTGTCGTTTCTGACTTTCTTATCAGTGTGACTTAAATCTATAAGAAGCACTGTCACTGGAACTAGTTAATCAGACAGAATAACATGCAGTATGACTAAAATCTACACAATCTACATTTACAGAGTGAGACTGAGCAAATACAAAAAAAACACATTTTCACATACTTTTTGCAAACCGTGATGTAACCAAAATGTAATCATCCTATGGGGAAGAAGAAATGATTAGTTATTCTAATCATGATTCATGACATCTGAACCATTAACCCTTTCCTACCATTTCTTTTTTAATTAACCTTTTCCAATATTCAAAGGCTTTATTGCAATCAGAAGCAACAATTCAAACTATCAGACTTCATAGTGTAAACCTGTAATTTGCTCCCTACAAAAATATTTTTGATAAGAAGTTTTTGTTGAAATGAAAATTGAGTGAGCAGCAGATCGTGCGAAAGGTCAGATACGCCATGCACAACACGGGAGATTGGTTTTCAATGGGGTTAATGTTGTTAAATTAGACAAATCCAATTGTGAAAACTGCACCATAATGTAATTCTAGTAATGCTTTTCATAGCAAAGCGTTAGCCAAATTAATTTGCAAATCAGACAAACATTAGATTTTATTTGTGACTGCAATGGAGGCAAAATACGTTTAAAAGAGCCCTTGTAATAGACTGGAATAGAGCGCGTAAAGTTCTTTAGCAGCACCAGTATATAGAAATATACATTTTTGCTGTTTGCGTATTTTTTATTAACTGCTTAGCACAACCACAGTATAAGGGTTAATACTCACAATACTTTTATTTTCCTTCTGTGCCAACAGCTCCCCAGATCGTTATGGAAGCCTATAACATGGTGAGTAGTAACTGTACTGTTGTGTCTAGCAGTTTATTGCCATAGTTTAATTTGTCTCTGCATTAAAAGAACAATCTACTTAAAAATGGTTATTGTTTAAAAAGATAAATAATCCCTTTATTACCCATTCCCCAGTTTTGCATACCCAACACTTGTTACCTCAGTGATTACCTTGTATTTAAGCCTCTGCAGACTGCCCCTGTAATATTCTCCTACTGCGTTATGTTTCCCTACCTACGGCCACGCCTACAAAAAACTTGCAAAGGCAGTTGTGCACGCAAATATTACAGAACCCGCCTCAATAAACTTGTAAATATACTACAGAGCATGCATGCGCTCATTGCCGCAGTCAGGAAATATTACAGAATTGGTACGTCCATAATTTTGGCACTAGCAGGGGCAATTTAAATAACAGTGGCAAAAAAAGGCTTCATATTTATATTTATGAAAAACGTTCAATCAGTTAATCAAACAAATCTGTATTTTGCCACTGTTATTTAGATGTCACCAGCAAGTGCCAAAATGAATCAAACAAAACTTAAAAAATAAATTTGAATATGTAGCCTTTTTTTGCCACTGTTATTTAAATTGCCCTGTGACACTATTAACTATCAGTGTTTGCGGGACACAGTTTCCTGCCCACTGCGGGACTGACACCTCTGTCCTGGTGATTTGTTTGATTCATTTTGGCACTAGCTGGGGACATCTAAATAACAGTGGCAAAATACGGATTTGTTTGATTAAATGATTGAACATTTTTCATTAATTTGAATATAAAGCCTTTTTTTGCACTATTTAAATTGCCCCAGCTAGTGCCAAAATTATGGACGTACCAGTTCTGTAATATTTGCCGACTGCAGCAATGAGCGCATGCGTGCTCTGTAGTATATTTACAAGTTTATTGTAGGCAGTGAGTGCATGCGTGCTCTGTACTATATTTACAAGTTTATTGTAGGCAGTGAGCGCATGCGTGCTCTGTACTATATTTACAAGTTTATTGTAGGCAGTGAGCGCATGCATGCTCTGTACTATATTTACAAGTTTATTGTAGGCAGTGAGCGCATGCGTGCTCTGTACTATATTTACAAGTTTATTGTAGGCAGTGAGCGCATGCGTGCTCTGTAGTAAATTTACAAGTTTATTGTAGGCAGTGAGTGCATGTGTGCTCTGTACTATATTTACAAGTTTATTGTAGGCAGTGAGCGCATGCGTGCTCTGTACTATATTTACAAGTTTATTGTAGGCAGTGAGTGCATGCGTACTCTGTACTATATTTACAAGTTTATTGTAGGCAGTGAGCGCATGCATGCTCTGTACTATATTTACAAGTTTATTGTAGGCAGTGAGCGCATGCGTGCTCTGTACTATATTTACAAGTTTATTGTAGGCAGTGAGCGCATGCGTGCTCTGTAGTAAATTTACAAGTTTATTGTAGGCAGTGAGCGCATGCGTGCTCTGTAGTAGATTTACAAGTTTATTGTAGGCAGTGAGCGCATGCGTGCTCTGTAGTATATTTACAAGTTTATTGTAGGCAGTGAGCGCATGCGTGCTCTGTAGTATATTTACAAGTTTATTGTAGGCAGTGAGCGCATGCGTGCTCTGCAGTATATTTACAAGTTTATTGTAGGCAGTGAGCGCATGCATGCACATCTGCCTTTGCAAGTTTTTTGTAGGCATGGCTATAGGTAGGGAAACGTAACGCAGTAGGAGAATATTACAGAACACCCCCTTATCTCTGTGCTTTTTACAATCTTGCATTTCAGTCAGTGCTGGTTTTTGTATAACCGTTATTATTCTCCATGGGAGTAAGCACAATGTTATCCATATGGCATGCATGAACTAACACTATCTGGCTTTAGTACACGGGGGTGAGCACAATGTTATCTAAATGGCACACATGAACTAGCAACGTTTCTGTGCAAGAATTAAAAATCTATTAAAAAGTACAGTGATAAGGGGCGGCCTGCACAGGGCTTAGAAACATGCAAACTTGGAGGTTATAAAGTATATTATTATAACAAATCTGGGGAATGGGTAGTAAAGGTGTTATCTATCTTTTCAAACAAGAAAAAAATCAAGTAGACTGCCCCTTTAAGTCACTGCAGGAACACTACTACTGATGTAGGAAAATGTTATACCCGGCGCATGTCGCCATAAAGCGTATTGTGTAACCTGTGACCCCCCACTCTCTGGTTAGACACGTCCCCTCCTCTTCCTCAGGAAGAAAAATTCCACACTTCATGCACAGATCAAACGTTCTGCTCCTGTTTTATTCTCGGTTCTATTGATGTATATTAAAATTTTCCATGTTGCAGCCTTTCCCCCTGTATAATCCTAGAGGTCGTTGCCAAATCTGCCCTTTGAAGAACAATAGATACGCAATAAAATTTGCACGCCAGACGGCCCCTGCTTGGCAGGTAACACAGAGTTTATGTCTGTTTCAATAAACGTGCGTGTGAAAAAACGGGAATTGTGAAGAATTTGGAACTTTTTGTTACGTCATTCACAAAATTAAAGTAGCAGAGTCAGTTTAACCTTTTGGCTGCCAAAGAGGGCTGAAACATATTGCTTAGGTGTTATATAATGGGAATGTGCTGTATGAGGAATTAAATTAGGCCATTTATTGCCAAAAGAAAAGAGAGAGATTTGATGGGATGTGAAAAGGTCTGAAGAATATTAATGAGTATAGCTGCTTTACTAAACAGTAGTTCAGAGAGTGACCTTCCAGCAGTGGTGGTAGGTGAAGTGCTGTTTATTATTTATGGATTTCCCATACTTTCAAAGATGGTTCAGGGTTAGGTAATACTGCCTTGGATTCATTAATAATTCAAATACATTTCCTGTGAAGCAACTTTCTTCACTCTCTGAAACCTATTTATCACTCCGACAGTGCGGATCAGGTCCGACAGACATCGCTGAATGCGGAGAGCAATACGCTCTCCGTATTCAGCATTGCACAGGCAGCTCTTGTGAACTGCTGGTGTAACTCCGCCCCCTGCAGATTTGCGGCCAATCGGCCGCCAGCAGGGGGTTGTCAATCAACCCAATCGTACTCGATCAGGTTGAATTGTGGCAATCTCTGTCCGTCTCCTCAGAGCAGACGGACAGGTTATGGAGCAGCGGTCTTTAGATAGCCTGAAGGCTCGCCAGAAACACGGGCATCAAGCTCCATACGGAGCTTGATAGATATGCCCCTTTGTGTTATTTTGTAGAGATCTAGGGGTCGATTTATTAAGCAGCGGATGTTGCATTCCACGCCCATCATTTCAGGGTCTCCTGAAACGGAAGTTAAGAAACAGCGGTCGTAAGAAGGTGACAGACTGAAATCATCCTGATCTGATCGGGATGATTGACATGCCCTGCTAGCGGCTGATTTGCCCCCGGTGAGCAGTGGCGGGATTGCACAAGCATTTCACTAGAATGCTGTCGGCATTTGGCGAGGTCGAGCAGACATGATTCGCTACAGCGAATCATGTCTGCCCGACCATTAATAAATCTACCCCCTAGTCTAAAATATGATAGAATTCAGCAAATCTAAATAGATTAGGAATAGGATATACAGGAATCAAAGAGGAGAACTCTAGGACTGATTAATAAATTTAGGCTAGTGGCCTACGATGAAGTCTGGGAGCCCTCTCCAGAGACATAACGCTCTTTTTTCATTGTTATTATTTAGAGAATTCTACAAATCTTAGAGAACTGGCTCCACAGGATAACAAAATCATTTTATTACCTTACAGGGGATTCCTCTCCTTAGAGCATATGAGCTAGTGCTATTTAACTGTTCATTCTCCTCAGCTCTGTAAATCCCAGTGAGTGACCAGGTGACCACATGATAATCCCCATTTAGGTTAAATTACAGTTGCTCCTATAATCCGGACACTCTAATATTAAAAGCTCTGAAATCCTCAGTTTAGCAGAACGTAAATATAAAGTGATAGTGCCAGGCTTTGTATTTGCAGAGGCTCATGGGAAATAACTGTCCCCAGTAGTCACAGAAGAACCAGTAGTTCAGTGATGTAGGATTACAGCAAGTAGCCGCATTAGTCCCAAAGGGGCAATGACAACTAATATTCTCTGTGTACAATAAAACCTTCACAGACTTCACAAATTAGTAAACAAAGCCTTACAATGAGTTACATTAAAGGGACGTGAAACCCCAAAAAAAATATTTTGTGACTCAGACAGAGTTTAATTTACTTCTATCAAATGTTCTTTGTTCTCCTGGTATCTCTTGTTGAAAAGAAGGGACTTAACCTCAGGAGTGTGCACGTGACTGGAACACTATTTGGCAGCGGTTTTGCATAAATGTGATCTACAAATGTTCAACAGCTCAAGCAGTGCCGCAGCTCCCAGGTAATAGTAGCATTTGTTAACTCTATGGGGCCAAATGATCAAGCTCCGAATGGCCCCTGATGCCCTTGTTTATGCGCAAACCTTCAGGCTCTCCGGAAACAGCAGTTATGAAGCAGCGGTCTAAAGATTGCTGCTCCTTAACTTGTCCACCATCTCTGAGGCTGCGGTCTGCAATCCGCCCGATCCTATAAGATCAGGCTGATTGACACCCCCTGCTAGCGGCCAATTGGCCGCGAATCTGCAGGGGGCGGCATTGCACATTGCATCATGTCCGCTCGCACTTTCATAAATCGGCGCCTATGGGCCCCTATAACATAATAACAGTATCTACTGTGTGCAGCTGCTCACATAAACCCAGTTTGCTTTGCAACATGTAGTGTCCGTCATACATTGTGCTGTCACTAAATGACAACTATCTGAATGGGATTCAGTCACTAAAATGGATTTTATTGCTAAACCCCTTTCACTTGTGCGCTAACCCAAATGGTGCGTTAAGAGGATAGATAGATAGATAGATAGATAGATAGATAGATAGACAGACAGAAGACAGACAGATATAAATAGATAGATAGATAGATAGATAGATAGATAGATAGATAGATAGATAGACAGACAGGCAGAAGACAGACAGAGATAGATAGATAGATAGATAGATAGATAGATAGATAGATAGATAGATAGATAGATAGATAGATAGAAGACAGACAGAGATAGATAGATAGATAGATGATAGATAGATAGATAGAAGACAGACAGAGATAGATAGATAGATAGATAGATAGATAGAAGACAGACAGAGATAGATAGATAGATAGATAGAAGACAGACAGAGATAGATAGATAGATAGATAGATAGATAGATAGACAGATCGATAGATAGACAGAGAGAAGACTGACAGACAGAGATAGATAGATAGATGATAGATAGATAGATAGATAGATAGATAGACAGAAGACAGATATATAAATAGAAAGATATATAGATAGATACTGGATAAATAGAAAGGTAGACAGCTAGATAGATGATAGATAGATAGATAGATAGATAGATAGATACTATATAGATAGATAGACAGACAGACAGAAGACAGATAGATTCATAGATAGATAGATAGATAGATAGATAGATAGATACTGGATAGAAGATAGATAGATACTGGATAGATGATAGATAGATAGATAGATAGATAGATAGATAGATAGATAGATAGATAGATAGATTTGATAAATATGTTTATATTTAAAAATAAAAACATTTTCTCCTACGTGAAGAACAAATGTATTTAAACCTTTTTTAAATTTAAAAATAAAAAGTGATATGTTATATGTCAAAGTGTTTGACTGACTCAATGGTATATATGTGTATGTATGTGTGTATATGTATGTATGTATATATATGTATGTATGTGTGTATATGTATGTATGTATATATATATGTATGTATGTGTATATATGTATGTATGTGTGTGTGTATATATGTATGTATGTGTATATATATGTATTTATGTGTATATGTGTATATGTTAATGTATGTGTATATATGTATGTATGTGTATATGTGTATGTATGTGTATATATGTATGTATGTGTATATATGTATGTATGTGTATATATGTATGTATGTGTGTGTATATGTATGTATGTGTATATATGTACTGTATGTATGTGTATATATGTATTTATGTGTATATGTGTATATATGTGTATATGTAAATGTATGTGTATATATGTATGTGTATATATGTATGTATGTGTCTGTGTATATATGTATGTCTGTGTATATATGTACTGTATGTATGTGTATATATGTAATTATGTGTATATGTGTATATGCATATATGTAAATGTCTGTGTATATATGTATGTATGTGTATATATGTATTTATGTGTATATGTAAATGTATGTGTATATATGTATTTATGTGTATATGTAAATGTATGTGTATATGTAAATGTATGTGTATATACAGGTATGTATGTATGTGTATATGTATGTGTATATATGTATGTATGTGTATGTGTATATATGTATGTATGTGTATATATGTATTTATGTGTATATGTATATGTATGTGTATATATGTATGTATGTATGTGTATATATGTATTTATGTGTATATGTGTATATATGTATATATGTAAATGTATGTGTATATATGTATATATGTAAATGTATGTGTATATATGTATGTATGTGTATATATGTATGTATGTGTATATGTATGTGTATATATGTATTTATGTGTATATGTAAATGTATGTGTATATACAGGTATGTATGTATGTATGTGTATATGTATGTGTATATATGTATGTATGTTTGCACTTGCACATACATATGTACACATATAAACATATATATACACATACATACACATATAGAAATATATACACATTCATTCACCTTTCACTCATGCACACCTTTAGAGGGTATAGGTCCTGAGGGTATGGCACACAATGCGGACAATCGCAGGACGGTGTCTTCTTGCTGCTGACACAAATGCCAGGGCCTAGTGTAATATTTTAGCCACCTTAGGCTCACCAAAGGCAGCAGGTGATACAGAGACTGAGGGGGAGGAGTGAAGCCATGGCTACTGGTGATCAGGGAAGTCCATTTGAGGCAGCTACTGCCCCCTTTGAGTTCCCAGAGGCTCCTGAGTTTGAGTGGTCTATAGCCTATGGGCATCCCCAGCACTTGTGCCCTGGTGCCTCTATAACAGCTCTACCACCTGTAATTCCTCCCTGGTATGAATGCACCTCTATCTCCTGTGTGCCCCAGGTGACCACATAGGTTTGCCTAATGAGGTGATGTGTAAATATCTGAAAATAAAACAAGAGGTAACAATATATACAATAGGAGATACATATAAATGTAAGGACACCCCTATGTTGTATGTGCATTTAACCCTTTTCTGCCAGAGCCAGTGGCGATCTCCTGTGTGTGCCGACATCCAGATGTTTGCACTGCTTAGTCAATTTGACCCTCTCTCTCAGTGAACTGCTGCATTCCATAGGAAATCTCTCTGCATTCCCTCTGCATCCTGAATTTGTATTTCATTTCCCTGCAGTATCCCGAAATAACAAGTCCAATTTGTCCACCAGGAGCTGAGCTTCCTCTTGCCAGCAAGCACAGTAACCATCCTGAGCCGTCCTGTGAGTGGGCGTCACTATCCCAGGCATCTCTATGCCACATACAGACACTGGGGAACTGATACACCAGCACATTAACCCCTCTCCTACAAGAGTACTCTAGCACATGGTGGTCTGATTAATTACAGGATTCTGCCCACTGATGTTCATGTTTGGCTTCTCTTATCGCAATACACTTCCTTTTTGATACCAGTGGTTTAAAACAAATGCTGTTATTTCCTGGCTTCCTGTAACAGATCCTAAAATTACCTACAAGAAACAATTTGTCTTCTTAGACATTAAAAAGTTGATTTGTCCCCATAGACTGTTATGGAACCCCTTAACAGTAGATGATTTGTTTCCATTGACTGTCATGTGACCCCTCAACAGTAGATGATTTGTCACCATAAACTGCCATGTGACCCCTCAACAGTAGATGATTTGTCACCATAGACTGCCATGTGACCCCTCAACAGTAGATGATTTGCTTCCATTGACTGCCATGTGACCCCTCTACATTAAATGATTTCTCTCCATAAACTGTCACGTGACCCCTCAACAGTAGACGATTTGCCTCCATAGACTGTGATGTGACCCCTCTACTGTAAATGATTTGTCCCTATAGACTGTCATGATCCCTCTACAATAAAATATGCCATGTGACCCCTCAACAGTAAATTATTTGTCTCCAAAGACTGCCATGTGACCCCTCAACAGTATATTATTTGTTTCCATTAACTGTCATGTGACCCCTCTACAGTAAATGATTTGTCTCCACAGACTGCCATGTGACCCCTCAACAGTAGATTATTCCATAGACTGTCATGTGATCCTTCTATTGTAAATTATTTATCCTGTCGTGATCTCTCTACAATAAAATATTGTTTCCCCATGTGACCCCTCTACAGTAAATGATTTGTCCCAATAGACTGTCATGTGACCCCTCTACAGTAAATAATTTGTCTCCACAGACTGTCATGTGAACCCTCCACAGTGAGTGATATGTCACCATAGACCGTCATGTGACCCCCTCTACAGTGAGTGACCTGTCACCATAGACTGTCATGTGACCCCTATACTGTGAGTGATCTGTCCCAATATAATGTCATGTGACCCCTCTACAGTGAGTAATCTGTCCACATAGACTGTCATGTGACCCCTCTACAGTGAGTAATCTGTCCCCATAGACTGTCATTTGACCCCTCTACAGTGAGTAATCTGTCCCCATAGATTGTCATGTGACCCCTCTACAGTGAGTAATCTGTCCCAATAGACTGCTATGTGACCCTCTACAGTGAGTGATCTGTCCACATAGACTGTCATGTGACCCCTCTACAGTGAGTAATCTGTCCACATAGACTGTCATGTGACCCCTGTACAGTGAGTGATCTGTTCCCATATACTGTCAGTGTCATGTGACCTCTTTACAGTGAGTAATCTTTCCCCATAGACTGTCATGTGACCCCTCTACAGTGAGAATTCTGACCCCATAGACTGTCATGTAACCCATCTACAGTGAGTGATTTGTCCCTATAGACTGTCATGTGACCCCTCTACAATGAGTAATCTGTCACCATAGGCTGTCATGTGATTCTTCTAAAGTGAAAGATCTGCCCACATAGATTGTCAAATGACCCCTGTACAGTGAGTGATCTGTCCCTATAGACTGTCATGTGACCCCTCTACAGTGAGTGATCTGTCCCCATAGACTGTCATGTGACCCCTCTAGAGTAAGTTATCTGAACCCATAGACTGTCATGTGACACCTCTAGAGTGAGTAATCTGTCCCCATAGACTGTCATGTGACCCCTCTACAGGGAGTAATCTGTCACCATAGACTGTCATGTGACCCCTCTGCAGTGAGTGATCTTTCCCCATAGACTGTCATGTGATTCCTCTACAGTGAGAGATCAGTCCACATAGACTGTCATGTGACCCCTCTACAGTGAGTGATCTGTCCCCATAGACTGCCATGTGACTCCTCTACAGTGAGTAATCTGTCCCCATAAACTGTCATGTGACCCCTCTACAGTGAGTAATCCGTCTGTCATGTGATTCCTCTACAGTGAGAGATCTGTCCCCATAGACTGTCATATGATCCCTCTACAGTGAGTGATCTGTCCCCATAGACTGTTGTCACCCCTCTACAGTGAGTAATTTGTCCCCATAGACTGTCATGTGACCCCTCTACAGTGATTGATCTGTCCCCATAAACTGTCATGTGACCCTTCTAGAGTGAGTAATCTGTCCCCATAGACTGTCATGTGACCCCTCTACAGTGAGTGATTTGTCCCCATAGACTGTCATGTGATCACTCTAAAGGGAGAAATCTGTCCCCATAGACTGTCATGTGACCCCTCTACAGTGAGTAATCTGTCCCCATAGACTGTCATGTGACCCCACTACAGTAAGTGATCTGTCCACATAGACTGTCATGTAACCCCTCTACAATGAGTGATCTGTTCCCATAGACTGTCATGTGACCCCTGTATAGTGAGTGACCTGTCCCCATAAACTCTCATGTGATTCCTCTACAGTGAGTGATCTGTCGCTATAGACTTTCATGTGACCCCTCTACAGTGAGTGATCTGTCCCCATAGACAGTCATGTGACCCCTCTACAGTGAGTGATCTGTCTCCATAGACTGTCATGTGACCCCTCTACAGTGAGTAATCTGTCCCCATAGACTGCCATGTAACCCCTCCACAGTGAGGGATCTGTCCCCATAGACTGTTATGTGATCCCTCTACAGTGAGTAATCTGTCCCCATAGACTGTCATGTAACCCCTCTACAGTGAGGGATCTGACCCCATAGACTGTCATGTGACCCCTCTACAGTGAGTGATCTGTCCCTATAGACTGTCATGTGACCCCTCTACAGTGAGTAATCTGTCCCTATAGACTGTCATGTGACACCTCTACAGTGAGTGATCTGTCCCCATAGACTGTCATGTGACCCCTGTACAGTGAGTGATTTGTCCCCATAGACTGTCATGCGATTCCTCTACAGTGAGTGATCTGTCCCTATAGACTGTCATGTACCCCTCTACAGTGAGTGATCTGTCCCCATAGACTGTCATGTGACCCCTCTACAGTGAGAGATCTGGCCGCATAGACTGCCATGTGACCCCTCTACAGTGAGTGATCTGTCCCCATAGACTGCCATGTGACTCCTCTACAGTGATTGATCTGTCCCCGTAGACTGTCATGTGACCCTCTACAGTGAGTGATCTGTCCACATAGACTGTCATGTGACCCCTCTACAGTGAGTAATCTGTCCACATAGACTGTCATGTGACCCCTGTACAGTGGGTGATCTGTCCCCATATACTGTCATGTGGCCCCTCTACAGTGAATGATCTGTCCCCATAGACTGTCATATGACCTCTCTACAGTAAGTAATCTGTCCCCATAGACTGTCATGTGACCCCTCTACAGTGAGTGAACTGTCCCTATAGACTGTCATGTACCCCTCTACATTCAGTGATCTGTCCCCATAGACTGTTAGGTGACCCCCTCTACAGTGAGTGATCTGTCCCCATAGACTGTCATGTGACCCCTCTACAGTGAGTGATCAGTCCCCATAGACTGTCATGTGACCCCTCTACAGTGAGTGATCTGTCCTCGTAGACTGTCATGTGACCATCTACAGTGAGTGATATGTCCCCATAGACTGTCATGTGACCCCTCTACAATGAGTGATCTGTCCCCATAGACTGTCATGTGACCCCTCTACAGTGAGTGATCTGTCCCTGTAAACTGTCATGTGACCCTCTACAGTGAGTGATCTGTCCCAATAGACTGTCATGTGACCCCTCTACAGTGAGTAATCTTTCCACATAGACTGTCATGGGACCCCTGTACAGTGAGTGATCTGTCCCCATATACTGTCATGTGACCATCTACAGTGAGTGATATGTCCCCATAGACTGTCATGTGACCCCTCAACAGTGAGTGATCTGTCCCCATAGACTGTCATGTGACCCCTCTACAATGAGTGATCTGTCCCAATAGACTGTCATGTGACCCCTCTACAGTGAGTGATCTGTCCCTGTAAACTGTCATGTGACTCTCTACCGTGAGTGATCTGTCCCCATATACTGTCATGTGGCCCCTCTACAGTGAATGATCTGTCCCCATAGACTGTCATATGACCTCTCTACAGTAAGTAATCTGTCCCCATAGACTGTCATGTGACCCCTCTACAGTGAGTGAACTGTCCCTATAGACTGTCATGTACCCCTCTACATTCAGTGATCTGTCCCCATAGACTGTTAGGTGACCCCCTCTACAGTGAGTGATCTGTCCCCATAGACTGTCATGTGACCCCTCTACAGTGAGTGATCAGTCCCCATAGACTGTCATGTGACCCCTCTACAGTGAGTGATCTGTCCTCGTAGACTGTCATGTGACCATCTACAGTGAGTGATATGTCCCCATAGACTGTCATGTGACCCCTCTACAATGAGTGATCTGTCCCCATAGACTGTCATGTGACCCCTCTACAGTGAGTGATCTGTCCCTGTAAACTGTCATGTGACCCTCTACAGTGAGTGATCTGTCCCAATAGACTGTCATGTGACCCCTCTACAGTGAGTAATCTTTCCACATAGACTGTCATGGGACCCCTGTACAGTGAGTGATCTGTCCCCATATACTGTCATGTGACCATCTACAGTGAGTGATATGTCCCCATAGACTGTCATGTGACCCCTCAACAGTGAGTGATCTGTCCCCATAGACTGTCATGTGACCCCTCTACAATGAGTGATCTGTCCCAATAGACTGTCATGTGACCCCTCTACAGTGAGTGATCTGTCCCTGTAAACTGTCATGTGACTCTCTACCGTGAGTGATCTGTCCACATAGACTGTCATGGAACCCCTCTACAGTGAGTGATTTGTCCCTATAGACTGTCATGTACCCCTCTACAGTGAGTGATCTGTCCCCATAGACTGTCATGTGACCCCTCTACAATGAGTAATCTGTCACCATAGACTATCATGTGATTCTTCTAAAGTGAAAGATCTGTCCACATAGACTGTCATATGACCCCTGTACAGTGAGTGATTTGTCCCTATAGACTGTCATGTGACCCCTCTACAGTGAGTGATCTATCCCCATAGACTGTCATGTGACCGCCTTTACAGTGAGTAATCTGTCCCCATAGACTGTCATGTGACCCCTCTAAACTGAGTTATCTGTCCCCATAGACTGTCATGTGACCCCTCTAGAGTTAGTAATCTGTCCCCATAGACTGTCATGTGACCCCTCTACAGGGAGTAATCTGTCACCATAGACTCTCATGTGACCCCTCTACAGTGATTGATCTGTCCCCATAAACTGTCATGTGACCCCTCTAGAGTGAGTAATCTGTCCCCATAGACTGTCATGTGACCCCTGTACAGTGAGTGATTTGTCCCTATAGACTGTCATGTGACCCCTCTACAGTGAGTAATCTGTCCCCATAGACTGTCATGTGACCCCTTCTACAGTGAGTAATCCATCCGTCATGTGATTCCTCTACAGTGAAAGATCTGTCCCCATAGACTGTCATATGATCCCTCTACAGTGAGTGATCTGTCCCCATAGACTGTTGTCACCCCTCTACAGTGAGTAATTTGTCCCCATAGACTGTCATTTGACCCCTCTACAGTGATTGATTGGCTGATCGGAACAGCCAATAGAATGCAAGCTCAATCTGATTGGCTGATTGGATCAGCCAATCCGATTGAACCTGAATCAGATTTTTCCTACCTTAATTCCGATTGGCTGATAGAATCCTATCAGCCAATTGGAATTCGAGGGACGCCATTTTGGATGACATCATTTAAAGGAACCTTCATTCGGCAAGGAGGCGTCGTGGAAGAAGGATGGATCCGCGTCGGCTGGAAGAAGATGGCTCCGCTCCGGATGGATGAAGATAGAAGATGCCGCTTGGATGAAGATGTCTGCCGGTATGGATGTCCTCTTCTGCCCGGATAGGATGAAGACTTCTGCCGTTTTGGATGTCCTCTTTTGGTCCATCGGTGCCCTGCTGGGTGAACACGACTCAAGGTAGGGAGATCTTCAGGGGGGTAGTGTTAGGTTTATTTAAGGGGGGTTTGGGTTAGAGTAGGGGTATGTGGGTGGTGGGTTGTAATGTTGGGGGGTGGTATTGTGTTTTTTTTTACAGGCAAAAGAGCTGATTTCTTTGGGGCATGCAACCGCAAAAAGCCCTTTTAAGGGCTGGTAATAGAGCTGTTAACTTTTTTAATTTAGATTAGGGTAGGGAATTTTTTTATTTTGGGGGGCTTTGTTATTTAATTAGGGGGCTTAGAGTAGGTGTAATTAGCTTAAAATTCTTGTAATCTTTTTTTATTTTTTGTAATTTAGTGTTTGTTTTTTTGTAATTTAGTTTAGTTGATTTAATTGTAGATAATTGTAGGTAGTTTATTTAAAGGGACATAATACTCATATGCTAAATCACTTGAAACTGATGCAATATAACTGTAAAAAGCTGACAGGAAAATATCACCTGAGCATCTCTATGTAAAAAAGGAAGATATTTTACCTCACAATTTCCTCAGCTCAGCAGAGTAAGTTCTGTGTAAAAAGTTATACTGAGCTGCTCCCAGCTGCAGGTAAAAAAATAAAAAAAATGAAGAAATGAACAGCAGCCAATCAGCATCAGCAGTGCTGAGGTCATGAACTCTTACTGTGATCTCATGAGATTTGACTTAACTCTCATGAGATTTCATAGTAAGCTTCCTTTACCTGATTGGTGAAATAATATGAGAGTGCACGATGCTCATCCTTTCAGATGTTCCAGGACAGACACACTAATATGCTGCTTAGAAATCCTTTACAATGGGAGGTGGCTACTGAGGAACTTTTGAGGTAAAATATCTTTCTTTTTTACATAGTTATATATACATTGATATTTTCTAGTCAGCTTTTTACAGCTGTGCTGCATCACTTTCAAGTGATTAAACATTTGGGTATTATGGCCCATTAATTAATTTATTGATAGTGTAGTGTTAGGCTTAATTGTAACTTAGGTTAGGATTTATTTTACAGGTAATTTTGTAATTATTTTAACTAGGTAGCTATTAAATAGTTAATAACTATTTAATAGCTATTGTACCTACGGTAGTTTAAAATAAATACAAAGTTGCCTGTAAAATAAATATAAATCCTAAAGTAGCTACCATGTAACTATTATTTATATTGTAGCTATATTAGGGTTTATTTTACAGGTAAGTATTTAGCTTTAAATAGGAAGACTTTAGTTAATAATATTTAATTTATTTCGTTAGATTAAAATTATATTTAATTTAGGGGGGTGTTAGGGTTAGACTTAGCTTTATGGGTTAATACATTTATTAGAGTAGCGGCGAGGTCCGGTCGGCAGATTAGGGGTTAATAAGTGTAGGTAAGGTAGCGGCGACGTTGGGGGGGGCAGATTAGGGGTTAATAAATATTATGTAGGTGTTGGCGATGTTAGGGACAGCAGTTTAGGGGTACATAGGTATAATGTAGGTTGCGGCGGTGTACGGAGCGGCAGATTAGGGGTTAATAATATAATGCAGGTGTCAGCGATAGCGGGGTTGGCAGATAAGGGGTTAATAAGTGTACGGTTAGGGGTGTTTAGACTTGGGGTTCATGTTAGGGTGTTAGGTGCAGACTTAGAAACTGTTTCCCCATAGGAAACAATGGGGCTGCGTTATTTGCTGAACGCTGCTTTTTTGCAGGTGTTAGGTTTTTTTTCAGCCCAAACTGCCCCATTGTTTCCTATGGGGGAATCGTGCACGAGCACGTTTTTCCAGCTAGCCGCTACCGTAAGCAACGCTGGTATTGAGAGTTGAAGTGGCGGTAAATATGCCTGTACGCTCCCTTCTTGGAGCCTAACGTAGCCCTTCAGAGAACTCTAAATACCAGCGTTGTTTAGAAGCAGCGCTAGAAAAAAAAGACGCATAGCTAACGCACCCCTTCGGCCGCAAAACTCTAAATCTAGGTGAAAATTTGTTCAATATCCGTGATTTCCTATCTCTGGTAATTGTTTTTTTCTTAGAAAGTATATCTAGGGTAGGATCTGCTGTTAGGTTAAAATCACCACCTATAATTAAATTTTGACCTATAAATTTATGAAGCTTTAATGTCAAACTTCCTGGAACTGTGTGTGGCGGCAATAACCTCTCCAATCCATTTAATTTTAAGTTTAGGTATTTCTACCGGTTTTAAATGTAACTCCTGTAAGAAAACAATGTCAGGTCTGGATTTACCCAAATATTTAATTATAGTTTTTCTCTTGATTGGAGAGGTTATGCCGCCCACATTCCAAGAAATCAAATTAAAATCAGTAGCAACCATATCTCAGTATAATAAAATTCAGTTCCAAAAATATAAGTATGGTAGGGGAGAGGGGGGGGGGGAAATAAAATAAAAAACACTATAATACATCTATAATAAAAATAGATCAATACAATTCAATATCCAGCCCATATTAACCAGAACAGAGAGTGCGTATGCATATTATTTTAATTGGTTACAGCCATCTCCCTACAAAATGTTTCTGCTTCCATAGTGTTGTTGAGAGTGTGGGAGATCCCATCTTTCATTATTATCAACTTGTCAGGATACACTAGTTTAGTATTGAAATTGGCCCTCACAAGCCTTCCATAGAAGGGGGACATCTCCCTTCTTTTAGCCAAGGTTTCAGATGAAAAGTCTTGGAAAATGAGAAGTTTGTGGGGGCCAACCAACACAGAGTTAAGTTTCCTATAATGTTTAAGGTATAGTGCTTTGTCCTGAAAATTAACAAATTTAAAAATAATTGGTCTTTGTTTAATATTCTCGTTATTCTCTCTGGAATATCCAATCCTGTGTACTCTCTCAACTTGAAAAGGGGATAATGGTGGAGGGATCTGTAGTACCTAGGGGAGAGTAATGGTAACAAAAGTTATCAGGTCTTGGAAATCTGGTGTTTCCGGAAAACCGATGACCTTTAAGTTGTTACGTCTTGAGCGGTCCTCAAGATCTTCAATTTTAGTCTGTAGTAACGCAATTGTTTTACTATCTGCTGCTACAGTGGGCTCTTGTAAATTACATCGATCCTCTATGTCGGAAACTCTACTCATCTAGTCTCACTGCAAATTGTCTGACTTCTGCAGTAAGGTTAGAAATTTCTTTTTTGATCTCCTGTTTAATGGAATCAAATTGAGGTAGAAGAATTTTTGCGACCTCAGCAGCAAATTCGGACATATCATTGTTTATAGAATTATTTATCCCTTTATCTTGTGATGTATCAGGATTGGACTCAGGGGTCCTACTGTTCCCTTTTTTTTCCCCTTGACTTTGGAGGCATCTTGGGAGAGGAACTCTTATTAAAAATATACTTGTCCATGTACTGAGAACTACCAATATATTATAAAAATTGTGTGAAAAAATTGTGCGAGAGAAGAAAGAGAAAAAAAAAAAAAGTGAAAGTGAGATTTCAAGGTGAAAAAAAATAAAAAATATAGACGTTTTGGAAGTGCTAGTAAAAGCAATCAGAGTTAACGATTGATGTGATGTAAATCTTAAGTCAAGTTTGGCTGTGAAAGTGAAAAATTCGAAATAGTACAGAGCAATTAATCTCTAGTGTAAATGTATATAGTGAAAACAGGTGCAACAAGTCAGACAATTTGTAGTCTTTCTAATATTGGTTGTGAATAAGAGTAAGAGAACCAATCAGTGGGCAGTGGGAGCCATAGAGTATTCCCTTTTAAACCTCTATATATACTGCACAACTTGTAATGTTCTATAAGACAAAAAGGTTTAATTGAAGTATTCTGAAATAGGCGGGGTTTATATGTCTTTATAACCTTAAATGGGATAAATGAGAGAGCGGGGATATCTTCCTATATTTAATATAATTCTGTGTAACAACCTCAACCTAATTTGCAGCTAATACAGAGTCATATATTCCAACACTGTTATGAGTATCAATTGTATAAGATCAGTAATTGTATCTATACATAGCAAGTTAATATTATTTCTGCAATTATTATATTTAGGTAATTATTATATACAGAACTTTCAGAGCGCCTCCCTTTATAATCTTATATTCATTAATAAGCGGCTTATATTAAAGCAGAAACTCTCATGAAGCCACTAATTTTTAGTACATGTATTAATATGCAGAAGATAGATTTGTAGTGCGTTAAACCATGTTAACAAACAATTATGCTTAGAAATATAAACAGTTCCACTCTCAGGATTCGGTCTAAGGGTCACTCAACATTATCAATCCACTACTATAATGTTAACCACAACATAATAGCAAACAAACAACTTCACTAAAGTCCTAGGCGCCACATAGTGGAATAGATAGCAGACTGGTATTCAAGGAGAGATATTACCGTCAGTCTTGGTGCTTCCACTTCTCTACTAAGTCCGTATTAATTGGAGAGACTTGGCTATTTCCATAGACTCCAAGATTGTACAGGTAAGTACAAGTACAGCGATCTCACTACTCAAATCCGCTGCCTTGAATCGCCTGTGACACTCAAGCACCAACACTCTGCCAACAATGACCCAGTAAGCTTCGAAACACAAGTACGTCTCCAGCAGTAGACCCCCTAGCCTAAGGGACAACGGGGGCACCCTCCAAATTCAGCACAGGTATTTACCGGGTAACACTATCTCCGCACCTCCAACACCCGATATTACACTTAACCTGACGGCACAACCAGACGGCTCATCAAGGTTTCATCACAAAGCTTCACACTACTGGTATCCAGGTTAGGCACAGAGACGCAGTTCAGACTCAAGCAGCTGACCCAGCACTCCTTCAATCACAGACAAACAGGAGTAGCGCTTAGAGATATCCAAGAGCAAACAAACACTCCCCCTAGGACAGATCCACAATGTGTTCGTACTGTGGGTTGAGGCGCTGCATGCTTGGTTCCAGGATTAGATAGGATGCATCCAGGCACATTACCTGACCAAGCAGGTAAGACTTTTGTGTAGTAAAGGCCCAGTTCTGGTCAAACAGCAATTGAACCTCGTAAAGCCGTTCTCCAGAATAACAGTTAGTGGTATCTGCGAATACCCCGGTACTTTCGTTCGGGAAGTCCAAGGAGTAATGCGCCAGTATATGGGAGCAGTAATACTTATTTTTAAGTTCAGGTGCTTTTTTGTTATGTTGTGGCAGCTCGTAAAATGCTGAGTACCCGGTAGCTTGATGGTGGGTAATACGGGCAGTGTGTTTCAGACAGTAAACACAAAAAAACTGCTCAGTAGACTTCCTTTGCGGGACCTTGTGATCCAATATCCAGGCCGGGTGCAATTCTTACGGCCAAGGAAAACTGCAAATGGCTGGAAGGTGGTAATCTCCTAGACGCTGAGCCTTGGAGCGGGAGCGAATACCTGGGCTATCTGTATGCTCCGCCTCCAGCAGGAAGTCCCAAAATTAAACTTTCATAATTCAGATAGGGCATGCAAGTTTAAACAACTTTCCAATATACGTTTATCATCAAATTTGCTTTGTCTTTTGGTATTCTTTGTTGAAAGCTAAACCTAGGTAGGCTCATATGCTAATTTCTAAGAGTTGAAGGCCATCTCTTATCTCAGTGCATTTTGACAGTTTTTCACAGTTAGATAGTGCTAGTTCATGTGTACCATATAGATAACATTGTACTCACGCCCGTGGAGTTATTTATGAGTCAGCACTGACTAAAATGCAAGTCTGTCAAAAGGACTGAGATAAGGGGGCAGTCTGCAGAGGTTTAGAAACATGGTAATCACAGATTTAAAAGTGTGTTAATCTAACCGTGTTGGTTATGCAAAACTAGGGAATGTGTAATAAAGGGATTATCGATTTTATTAAGCAATAAACATTTTCAAGTAGGCTGTCCCTTTAATTGTTATGTTAAAATTGGACTTTCATTTGACCTTTACCAGAAACAATTTCATGGTTTCTTTAAGAAATGTTATATACTGTATATTTCCCTCAGGACAATATGTCAAATTACTAGATTATCCATTGTTTTGTTAAAATTGCCATGGATAACTAAAAGACGACTGAAATCATTTTTATAGTTATAAATCGCCAAACATAAATTAAGTGTATAAATGATATATTTGTCTTTTTCTGTGAGTTAAATCTATCAGGTCTGCAGAGCAGTTGCCTTATGTGTTATATAAATATGTTATCAATGTATTTTATGATCTATACCTAAGGTTAAGAGATAATCTGGGAACATAGATATATGTATCTAATTAGATGCTTAGGATTCTTTTGTCACATACCTCTCTATACAATCCGTGTACAGTAAAAGATTTGTCCCCAAAGACTGTCATGGGGACCCCTCTACATAAAAGTTTTCTCCCCAAAGACTGTCATGGGGACCCCTTTACATAAAAGATTTGTCCCTAAAGACTGTCATGGGGACCCCTCTACAGTAAAAGATTTGTACACATAGACTGTCATGGGACCCCTCTACACAAAAGATTTGTCCCCAAAGACTGTCATGGGGGCCCCTATACAGTAAAGGATTTGTACACATAGACTGTCATGGTGACCCCTCTACAGTAAAGGATTTGTACACATAGGGGCCCATTTATCAAGCTCGGTAAGCAGGCGGACAGGAATCACCAGAATTCAACCCGATCGATTACGATCGCGTTGATTGACACCCCTTGCTGGCGGCTGATTGGCCGCGAGTCTGCAGGGGGCAGCCTTGCATCAGCAGCTCTTGTGAGCTGCTGGTGCAATGCTGAATACGGAGAGCTTATTGCTCTCTGCATTCAGTGAGGCACTGTCGGATCAGGTCCACAAGACCTATGAAAAATAGGCCTCATAGACTTTCATGGGACCGCTCTACATAATAGATTTGTACACATAGACAGTCATGGGACCCCTCTACCTAAAAGATTTGTCCCCAAAGACTCTCATGGGGACCCCTCTACAGTAAAGGATTTGTACACATAGACTGTCATGGTGACCCCTCTACAGTAAACTATTTGTACACATAGACTTTCATGGGACCACTCTACATAAAAGATTTGTACACTATGGCATCTATTTATCAAGCCGTCAACCGCAAATACGCTGGAATTCCGCAGCACATTTGTGGCGTGCCTGATTCCCCTTTGTTATCAAACCCTACAGTCCGGCAAAAGTAGAATTTTGTGACGTAACATACGATCCGCCGGACTCAGTCCGACACAGATCGATGCTTACATCATTACAGATGTTCTGAATGCAAATTCGGCACAATCTGACTACTTTTGCTAGTTATCAATTTCTACCAGGTACGCTCGCCACTATTCCGGCCCAGCGTACCTGGTTTTCAATCCGCCGCCCTGGAGGCGGCGGATGCCATAGGAATCAATGGGAGTCTGAAAGCAGCGAAAGCTTATGTTTGCTGCTGCCCGATATCCCATTGATTCCTATGGGAACGTTTACACCTAACACCTAACTGTTCCAATCAGCCAATAGAATGCGAGCTCAATCCTATTGGCTGATAGGATCAGCCAGTAGGATTGAATTCACATTCTATTGGCTGATTACATCTACATAAGGTAGATTTTTTCTACCTTAATTCCAATTGGATGATAGAATTATATCACTTAAAGGTACCTTCATTCAACAAGAAGACGTCGTCAGAAGAGGATGCTCCGCGTCGGATGTATTGAAGATGGACCCGCTCCGCGCCGGATGGATGAAGATAGAAGATGCCGCCTGGATGAAGATTTCTGCCCGTCTGGAGGACCACTTCTGCCGGATTCATTGAGGACATCGGCCCGGTTGGGTGAAGACTTCTCACGGTAAGGTGATCTTCAAGGGGTTAGTGTTAGGTTTTTTTAAGGGTGTATTGAGTGGGTTTTAGAGAAGGGTTGGTTGTGTGGGTGGTGGGTTTTAATGTTGGGGGGGTTGTAATTTTTTTTACAGATAAAAAGAGCTGATTACTTTGGGGCAATGCCCCGCAAAAGGCCCTTTTAAGGGCTATTTGTAATTTAGTGTAGGATAGGGCTTTTTTTTATTTTGGGGGAGCTTTTTTATTTTGTTAGGCGGATTAGATTAGGTGTAATTAGTTTAAAAATCTTGTAATTTGTTTATCATTTTCTGTAATTTAGTGGGGGTTTTTTGTACTTTTGTTTTGTAATTTTATTTAATTGTATTTAATTGTATTTAGTTTAGGGAATTTATTTAATTATAGTGTAGTGTTAGGTGTAATTGTAACTTAGGTTAGGTTTTATTTTACAGGTATATTTGTATTTATTTTAACTAAGAAGTTATTAAATAGTTAATAACTATTTAATAACTTTTGTACCTAGTTAAAATAAATACAAACTTGCTTGTAAAATAAAAATAAACCCTAAGATAGCTACAATGTAACTATTATTTATTTTGTAGCTAGTTTATTTTATAGGTAAGTATTTAGTTTTAAATAGGAATAATTTATTTAATGATAGGAATATTTATTTAGATTTATTTAAATTATATTTAAGTTAGTGGGTGTTAGGGTTAGGCTTAGACTTAGGTTTAGGGGTTAATAAATTTAATATAGTGGTGGCGGTGTAGGGGGCGGCAGATTAGGGGTTAATAAATATAATGTAGGTTGCGGCGGTGTAGGGGGGGCAGATTAGGGGTTAATAAATATAATGTAGGTGGCGGCGGTGTAAGGGGCGACAGATTAGGGGTTAATAAATATAATGTAGGTGGCGGCGGTGTAGGGGGGCAGATTAGGGGTTAATAAATATAATGTAGGTGGCGGTGGTGTAGGGGGCAGCAGATTAGGGGTTAATAAATATAATGTAGGTGGCGGTGGACTCCGGGAGTGGCAGTTTAGGGGTCAAACACTTTATTTAGTTGCGGCGGGGTCCGTGAGCAGCGGTTTAGGGGTTAATACATTTATTAGAGTTGTGGTGGGCTCTGGGAGCGGCGTTATAGGGGGTAAACAGCTCAGATGTGCAGTCACTAGAGGCAGGTGAGGCAGTGCTTCACCTCTCATATGGGCAAAAATATTTATATTTTTTATGGGCTTTAAAAAAATAAAATAAAAAAATTGCAATTTTTTTCCCCAGCATTTTTTTTCTTCACAGATACATGTTGTGCAATGGAGAGGCACAAGCAGGTCTGCCCACCATTACACAACATGCTGCGCCATCTACTGGATGACAGTGGTTAAGATCATTGGATGGCCCATTAACTGCTTATTTGAGGCAGTCCTATTTGGGCTGACCCAATCCAGTGAGAGGCATTAGTAAGTGGAACTTAGGGTTGGGGCTGGATGTTAAATCATATAAAACAAAACAAAAACGTAAAAAAACTACTTTCATTTATTTTGTTGCTGTGCTGTGAAGCTGCCAGCTTTTGCTAAAGTGAAAAAGAGAGTTCTGTACTTCCCCTCTAAGTGCAGTGGAATGTTCCACTGTCGCTTCCTTAATACAGACAGAGGCAGATCAGGAAGAGATTCAGTCAATAAGCAGTGTTTAAGACACATCTTTGAAGTAAGTTCTACAGCCTTAGATTTCACTGAAAGGGATTCTGTTAGTGAAAATTATAATTTAATGAATGTGGTTTAGTGTTTTTTTTACTCTTTTAGAGCAGGGTCGTTTTTGTATTTTGTTTCCTCAAACTTTACACCCACTAACTTAACAGCTTGCCTTCACTTTCTGAACTCTCTGTAGCTCTGCTGTTTTATTACTTAAAAATGCAGTGGTCTCTCTCCCTCCCCCCTTGTGTGTGTGTGTCTCTCTCTCTCTCTCTCTCTATCTATCTATCTATCTATCTATCTATCTATCTATATCTATCTATCCATCTCTCTCCTTATGTGTTGTTCTCCCCATGGTCTCTCTGTCTCTCTTCCTCCCCCTCTGACTCTCTCATCCTTTATGTGTCTCTCTAAACCTCTGTGTTTGATTGTGTCTCTCTCTCTTTCTCTAACCCTCTGTGTGTGATTGTGTGTCTCTCTTTCTCTCTCTCTCTAACCCTCTGTGTGTGTCTCTCTCTCTCTTTCTCTCTCTCTCTAACCCTCTGTGTGTCTCTCTCTCTCTCTCTCTAACCCTCTGTGTGTCTCTCTCTCTCTCTCTCTCTTTCTCTCTCTCTAACCCTCTGTGTGTGTGTCTCTCTCTCTTTTCCTCTCTCTCTCTAACCCTCTGTCTCTCTCTCTCTCTCTCTCTCTCTCTAACCCTCTGTGTGTCTCTCTTTCTCTCTCTCTCTCTCTCTCTCTCTCTCTCTTTCTCTCTCTCTAACCCTCTGCGTTTGTCTCTCTCTCTCTCTCTCTCTCTCTCTCTCTAACCCTCTGTGTGTGTCTTTCTCTTTCTTTCTCTCTCTTTCTCTCTCTAACCCTCTGTGTATGTGTTTCTGTCTACCTTTTATTTATTTAATTAATGAATTGGTAGTGCCATCTGATGGTGTGGCTTTATTTAAAGGGGTGGGGTCAAGCGCCCCACCATCTTTAAATTTCACCAGCCGCCACTGGATCAAGACATTTTTATATTTACTGAATAATGAAAGAATCTATAAGCATAATTTGCAGCATTAAAGTAAAAAGTATGTTTTAAACATATTTTAATGGGCCTGGATTTCTAGATCTCATAATCAGAGCAAGCATTTTGTTATCTGGCAAGAGTTTCTGTTACAATCCTTTAGACTAAAATCAGATGTTTACTAAGTTGACCAGTTTTCCAAGACACAATTTAAAGGGACATGAAACCCATATGTTTTCTTTCATGATTTAGAAAGAACATGCAATTTAAATAACTTTCCAATTTACATCTAATATCTAATTGTCTTCATTCTTTTGATATCCTTTGTTTAAAATCATATCTAAATATGCTCAGTAGCTGCTGATTGGTGGCTGCACATAGATACCTCATGTGATTGGCTCACCCATGTGCATTGCTATTTCTTCAACAAAGGATATCTAAAGAATGAAGGCGTATCCAAGCCACTGCCTCACCAGCCTCCGACGTCACTGCACGTCACTAAACAGTATAGTATAGTGTGGGTGTTTAGTGACAGGGTACCAATAAAGCTGTGAAAAAGCCGAAGAGCAGAGAGATCGATGACTGTTAGTTAACAACAGTCCGCTGCTCATCGCCCCGTGCTTGGTGCTTGGCTTTTTGACAGCTTTTTTGATAATTTTGGAGAACATATTCAGGTCCGCGTCAGGGATGTTAGGCGATCTTAGGCAAGCCTGTCGAATGCAAGTAAGTTGACGGCTTGATAAATAGATGCCATAGAATGTCATGGGGACCCCTCTACGTAAAATATTTGTCCCCAAAGACTCTCATGGTGACCCCTCTACCTAAAAGATTTGTACACATATAAAATCATTTAAAGCCAGGAATACCGCTCATATAATGCAAATTGTATTAACACATCAATAGGGCTCTGATATAAATAGGGCAATACAGAATAATACTGTTGAATTATGTATGCGGTAACAATATATACCGCTAGATATATAAATAATAGCTACACTATTTTTACCATGATTGTTTTTAACATACCATTTTTTTATTTTTATTTTTCTACTAATGTTTTACTTTTTAAGAAATATGACAACTTCGCAAAATACAAGTGAAGGATGAACTGAGTGCTTATATAGTATCTCTTATTTTAGTCTCACTAACGGAAATTGTAAATACTCAATTGATACAAAGCACCAATAAGACACAAATAACTAAAAATAAGGGTTAAAGCTTATCCCATATTAAGATATTGGAATAGTAGTGCCATCAAACACATACATTTAGTAAATTATATTCCCCACAAACTGTCATGGGGTCCCTCTTCAGTAAATAATATTCCCCATAGACTGTCATGGGATCTTGTAAAAGACTTTTCCCCATAGACTTACAAGCAAACCCACTAATGTAAAATGGTTTGATCCTATAGACAGTCAAGGGGCCCCTCTTTAGTAAATGATATTCCCCATAAACTATCATGGGGCCCCTCTTCAGTAAATTGCATTCCCTTTAGACTGTCATGGGATCTTGTAAAATAGTTTTCCTATAGACTTATGTGGGACCCCTTGAATGTAAAATGGTTTGTTCCCATACACTGTCATGGGGACCCTCTACAAGTGTCCCCATTATGAGTGCAGAATTTGGGGTATTCTGCTCTAGTTTCAGTTATTTAGTACATTTATTTATTATTGTGAGAAGGTTTAGCTAGATCCTGAAATTATTTTGTCAACTTAGAGAAAATGTAAGGAATAATTTGTTTGTCACACAGAAGGTCACCTATTCCTAAATAAATAAATGTTCTAGCATTATCCTTGACTAAATACCCACACTTTGCCCATGGCCCTTCAAGAAGTCTATTATATACTTTGAGCTTTTAAGAAACAAAAAAAAAAAAGCGAAGTCCCTTCCTATCCTATCATAAATCCCATCCCTCATAATAAGTTGATATCAGTCTGTCATCGGCCACTGAGACCCCATCTGGAGGACGTATCTAATCAGTTTTTCATTTGCCATAAATCTGAGGCTCCTGCAATAACCCTCTGCAGCCTCTCTTGTCATTATCTTTATTTGTGTTTTTTCAAGATGCACTTAGAGCCCAGACAAATCAGTATGTGAGACATCACCGTCTTCCCAGGCTGCACCCTCAGCTTCTGAACCAGTAAAAAGCCATTCCAACTCCTGTTTCTTGCATATTTCTTTCTATGTCCACAAATATTTTCAAACAGGTGATTTGCTGATTGGTTAAAAAGAACAATATAAAGGGACGTTAAACACTTTGAGTTTGTAATATAAAATGTTTTATTTTGTGTAATAAACAGTTTTGCTGTATATTTTATTATTTAGCTTGTTACCTTTTCTTGTAATTTAAGTGGGATTTCAGATTCTGTATTTCTGCAAAGTAATGGGGGGGGGCTCACATGTTGTCAGCAAACAATGGCTGTTACAGGGACTATTATACACATCCAGCGCCCACATTTTCCACAGCAGAAGAGATTAGAGACATGGAACTCAAAATATTTATTTCATGATTTGAGAGCATATCATTTTAAACAACTTTACAGTTTGATTCATTCTCTTAGTATCCTTTGTTGAAGGAGCAGAAATGTACTATCAGGACCTAGTTGAACATATTTGGGGCTAGATTACGAGGGGTGCCCTAGCTGTTGTGCGGGAGCGATAAGTATATCGCGGCTCTTTGAGCATGTCAGAAGTAGCGCACGTATTTCAAATTGAAAGTAAACGCATTCGCTTGAGCACAATTGAACACGCGTTGGTTAACTGTTACACGACAAAAAAGTTGCACAAAACACATAAAAAATGCATTTAAAAGTACAGTTACACCCACAATAACACTGTCTAATAAATATACATTACACAGTACAGTTACACCCACAATAACACTGTCTAATAAATATACATTACACAGTACAGTTACACCCACAATAACACTGTCTAATAAATATACATTACACAGTACAGTTACACCCACAATAACACTGTCTAATAAATATACATTACACAGTACAGTTACACACATAATAACACTATCTAATAAATATACATTACACAGTACAGTTACACACATAATAACACTATCTAATAAATATACATTACACAGTACAGTTACACCCACAATAACACTGTCTAATAAATATACATTACACAGTACAGTTACACCCACAATAACACTGTCTAATAAATATATATTACACAGTACAGTTACACACATAATAACACTGTCTAATAAATATACATTACACATTACAGTTACACACATAATAACACCATCTAATAAATATACATTACAAAGTACAGTTACACACATAATAACACTATCTAATAAATATACATTACACAGTACAGTTACACTCATAATAACACTATCTAATACATATACATTACACAGTATAGTTACACACATAATAACACTATCTAATAAATATACATTACACAGTACAGTTACACTCATAATACCACCATCTAATAAATATACATTACACAGTACAGTTACACTCATAATAACACTATCTAATAAATATACATTACACAGTACAGTTACACACATAATAACACTGTCTAATAAATATACATTACACAGTACAGTTACACCCACAATAACACTGTCTAATAAATATACATTACACAGTACAGTTACACACATAATAACACTATCTAATAAATATACATTACACAGTACAGTTACACACATAATAACACTATCTAATAAATATACATTACACAGTACAGTTACACCCACAATAACACTGTCTAATAAATATATATTACACAGTACAGTTACACACATAATAACACTATCTAATAAATATACATTACACAGTACAGTTACACTCATAATAACACTATCTAATAAATATACATTACACAGTATAGTTACACACATAATAACACTATCTAATAAATATACATTACACAGTACAGTTACACTCATAATAACACTGTCTAATAAATATATATTACACAGTACAGTTACACCCACAATAACACTGTCTAATAAATATACATTACACAGTACAGTTACACACATAATAACACTGTCTAATAAATATACATTACACAGTACAGTTACACCCACAATAACACTGTCTAATAAATATACATTACACAGTACAGTTACACACACAATAACACTGTCTAATAAATATACATTACACAGTACAGTTACACCCACAATAACACTGTCTAATAAATATACATTACACAGTACAGTTACACACACAATAACACTGTCTAATAAATATACATTACACAGTACAGTTACACCCACAATAACACTATCTAATAAATATACATTACACAATACAGTTACACCCACAATAACACTGTCTAATAAATATACATTACACAGTACAGTTACACCCACAATAACACTGTCTAATAAATATACATTACACAGTACAGTTACACACACAATAACACTGTCTAATAAATATACATTACACAGTACAGTTACACCCACAATAACACTATCTAATAAATATACATTACACAGTACAGTTACACCCACAATAACACTATCTAATAAATATACATTACACAATACAGTTACACCCACAATAACACTGTCTAATAAATATACATTACACAGTACAGTTACACCCACAATAACACTGTCTAATAAATATACATTACACAGTACAGTTACACACACAATAACACTGTCTAATAAATATACATTACACAGTACAGTTACACCCACAATAACACTATCTAATAAATATACATTACACAGTATAGTTACACACATAATAACACTGTCTAATAACAATACATTACACAGTACAGTTACACACATAATAACACTGTCTAATAAATATACATTACACAGTACAGTTACACCCACAATAACACTGTCTAATAAACATAAAAAGTTATAAGGGCTCAAAGATTTTAGGTGTCAGGACTGCAAAAGGCTTTAAAGGGACACTGAACCTAATTTTTTTCTTTTGTGATTCAGATAGAGCATGACATTTTAGGCAACTTTCTAATTTACAACTATTATCAAATTTTCTTCATTCTCTTGGTATCTTTATTTGAAATGCAAGAATGTAAGTTTAGATGCCGGCCCATTTTTGGTGAACAACCTGGGTTGTCCTTGCTGATTGGTGGATACATTAGCTTACCAATAAAAAATTGCTGTCCAGAGTTCTGACCAAAAAAAGAGCTTATATGCCTTCTTTTTCAAATAAAGATAGCAAGAGAACGAAGAAAAATTGATAATAGGAGTAAATTAGAAAGTTGCTTAAAATTGCATGCTCTATCTGAATCACTAAAGAAAAAATTTGGGTTCAGTGTCCCTTTAACATAGAGATACATGCATATACATGTCTAAATATCTATATGTGTATATATATATATATATATATATATATATATATATTTGTATATATGTGTGTAAATATGAATTTATGTATTTATATGTGTATATACAGGGAATACAATAACTTGTTTGTGATGTTCGTACTTCGGCTTTTTGAGCGCATCAGGTTAGCGCTCATTTGAAAACATTTTCTTTAAACTTGTAATACACTTGCTACCTGATTTGCAAAAAGCCTCCATATAGCGAAGTTAACAAGCGAGTGGGAGCAATAAATTGCACTCGTAATAATAAGAGGTAGATATTTGTAGCAGCAGATAGCTCCCAGTAATGCATTGCTGCTCCTGAGCCTACCTAGGTATTCTTTTAAAGAAATTATAACAAGAGAACAAAGCTAATTAGATAACAAAAGTAGATTGGAAAGTTGTCTAAAACTGCTTGTTCTATCTGAATCATAATCATAAAAGTTTAATTTTAACTTTACTGTCCTTTAAATAAGGGAAACCTAGGTTTAAACATGGCAGAACTCATTACTTTACTGTCCCTTTAAATAAGGGAAACCAAGGTTTAAACGTGGCAGAACTCATTAGTTTACTGTTCCTTTAAATAAGGGAAACCTAGGTTTAAACATGGCAGAACTCATTACTTTACTGTCCCTTTAAATAAGGGAAACCAAGGTTTAAACCTGGCAGAACTCATTAGTTTACTGTTCCTTTAAATAAGGGAAACCTAGGTTTAAACATGGCAGAACTCATTAGTTTACTGTTCCTTTAAATAAGGGAAACCTAGGTTTAAACATGGCAGAACTCATTACTTTACTGTCCCTTTAAATAAGGGACACCTAGGTTTAAACATGGCAGAACTCATTACTTTATAGAAAGTAATACTTTAGACTTTCTTTCTTGGATATTTAAACTGAAATAATTAAAAAGATAACTGAATATTATTCACAGACTACAAATACAACATTATATCCAGCTTTTATTTACTGCTTAACGACCTTTTAATGATAAAATGATACATTGATAACAAAGCTAAAATCACTGATTTATTTTTTGTGATACAAAATGACTTGCAATATTGTTAAAACTAATGCACTGACATAACATAGTAAGACCATGTAGAAATTTGTTACTAATAATTAGATATTATAACTTTGATAGTGAAATGTATGTTAATACTATAAATGAATAAAGTGTTTAACATACTACTGGTAGATTGATATATTTCCCTCGTGTGTAACTCTTCGCACACATTCCTCTCGTCAATCTTTCATTAGCAAGATAAGCTTTATCTCTTAAAATAAATTATTAGCTAAAAACATATAAATATCAATATATTATTTTCCATATTGCCAATAATAAAATCATTTCAGATTACACTTTACAAAATGATGACAGAATTGCTTACTGTGTGCTGATATGTGCAGACAATTGCTAGTGTGTCTGTGAAACGTATACTTTACAGTGGGAAACCATTTGCACGTTGCGTTGTCTTTATTGCGTCTTTACGAGGGATCGCACGTTTTTACTGAGAAATACACCAGACAAAAACACTGTCACTTTTGTACCTTCAATCATAACAACCTAATACATTTTATGGGAAACTGTCACTAGTTACGAAGCTCTGAGTCTGCGTTTTCCTTCATAGGGAACTATCAATCAGGTAGATTACGAGTTGTGCGTTCGTGTTTTAACGCTGAAAAAATGGTCATTTCAGTGTTAAAACAGCAACACAGCCATTACGAGTCTTGTCGGTATAGCTGTTCCACAAGCATTTTAGCCTGTAATGCAACGTCAGTCCCGCACTCAAAAAAATGACATTTTTTCATGGGACTTCCATAGCGCTGCCATTACAAGTTTTGCGGTGAGGCTAAAAAGCATGCATTCCAGCCTATACAGACACGATCCGTTACGTCATCTGAGCAGTAGTTATGAGTTTTACGCAACAAAACTGTTACATAAAACTCATAACTGAAGTGTTACAGAGTACACTAACACCCATAAACTACCTATTAACCCCTAAACCGAGGCCCTCCCGCATCACAAAACACTATATTAAAGTTATTAACCCCTAATCTGCCGCTCCAGACATCGCCGCCACTAATAAAATGTATTAACCCCTATTCCGCCGGTCTCAACATCGTCGGCACTATACTAAACTTATTAACCCCTAATCTGCCGCTCCAGACATCACTGCCACTAATACAATTTATTAACCCCTATTCCGCCGCTCCCAACATCGTCGCCACTATACTAAAGTTATTAACCCCTATTCCCCCCACACCCCAACATCGCCCACACTATAATAAAGATATTAACCCCTATTCTGCCGGTCCCCAACATCGCCGCCACTAAATAAAGTTATTAACCCCTAAACCTCTGGCCTCCCACATCACTACCACTAAATAAACCTATTAACCCCTAAACCATCAGCCCCCCACATCGCAACAACCTAAATTAAACTATAACCCCTAACCCCCCCTAACTTTAACATAATTAAAATAGAGCTAAATTAAAAATACAATTATTAACTAAATACATACTAGTGAAATAAAACTTAAGCTAGCTATAATATAACTAATAGTTACATTGTATCTAGCTTAGGATTTATTTTTATTTCACAGGTAAGTTTGTATTTATTTTAACTAGGTAGACTAGTTAGTAAATAGTTATTAACTATTTAATAACTACCTAGCTAAAATAAATACAAACTTACCTGTGAAATAAAACCTAACCTGCCTTACACTAAAACCTAACATTACAAAAAATAACAAACAAAATAATAAAAAATAATAAAAATTATTCCTATTCTAATACCCTGTTTAAAAAAAACAACAACAAAAAAACCACCCCAAATAAAAAACCCTAATCTATAATAAAAAGGGACATTTGTAGGGCATTGCCCTAAATAAATCTGCTCTTTTCCTACAAAAGAAAAACAAACCCCCCTAACAGAATACAAACCCCCACCCCCCAAACCCACAAAATAAAAAAAAAGTAAAACCTAATCTACCCATTGTTCTGAAAAGGGCATTTGTATGGGCATTGCCCTTAAAAGAGCATTCAGTGGTAGTGATATGGGAGGCCAGAGGTTTAGGGGTTAATAATTTTATATAGTGGCGGAATAGGGGTTAATATCTTTATTATAGTGTTGGCGATGTTGGGGTGCAGGGGAATAGGGGTTAATAAGTTTAGTATAGTGGCGGTGATATCGAGAGCGGCAGATTAGGGGTTCAAAAATTTATGTAGATGGTGGCGATGTCGGGAGCAGCAGATTAGGGGTTAATAAATTTATGTAGGTGGTGATGTCAGGAGCAGCAGATTAGGGGTTAATAAATTTATGTAGGTGGTGGCGATGTCAGGAGCAGCAGATTAAGAGTTAATAAATTTATGTAGGTGGTGGCGATGTCAGGGGCAGCAGATTAGGGGTTAATACATTTATGTAGGTGTGGCGATGTCAGGAGCAGCAGATTAGGGGTTAATAAATTTATGTAGGTGTAGCGATGTCAGGAGCAGCAGATTAGGGGTTAATAAATTTATGTAGGTGGTGGCGACGTCAGGAGCAACAGATTAGGGGTTAATAAATTTATGTAGGTGTGGCGATGTCAGGAGCAGCAGATTAGGGGTTAATAAATTTATGTAGGTGGCGATGTCAGGAGCAGCAGATTAGGGGTTAATAAATTTATGTAGGTGTGGTGATGTCAGGAGCAGCAGATTAGGGGTTAATAAATTTATGTAGGTGGCGATGTCAGGAGCAGCAGATTAGGGGTTAACAAGTTTATGTAGGTGGTGGCGATGTCAGGAGCAGCAGATTAGGGGTTAATAAATTTACGTAGGTGGTGGCGATGTCGAGAGCGGCAGATTAGGGGTTAATAAGTTTATGTAGGTGGTGGCGATGTCGGGAGCGGCAGATTAGGGGTTAATAAATTTATGTAGGTGGCGATGTCGGGAGCGGCAGATTAGGGGTTAATAAATTTATGTAGGTGGTGGCGATGTTGGGAGCGGCAGATTAGGGGTTAATAAGTTTATGTAGGTGGTGGCGATGTCGGGAGCGGCAGATTAGGGGTTAATAAATTTATGTAGGTGGCGATGTCGGGAGCGGCAGATTAGGGGTTAATAAATTTATGTAGGTGGTGGCGATGTCGGGAGCGGCAGATTAGGGGTTAATAAGTTTATGTAGGTGGTGGCGATGTCGGGAGCGGCAGATTAGGGGTTAATAAGTTTATGTGGAATGGTGGCGATGTCGGGAGCGGCAGATTAGGGGTTAATAAATTTATGTAGGTGGTGGCGATGTCGGGAGCGGCAGATTAGGAGTTAATAAGTTTATGTAGGTGGCGGTGATGTCGGGAGCGGCAGATTAGGGGTTAATAAATTTATGTAGGTGGTGGCGATGTCGGGAGCGGCAGATTAGGAGTTAATAAGTTTATGTAGGTGGCGGTGATGTCGGGAGCGGCAGATTAGGAGTTAATAAATTTATATAGGTGGCGGTGATGTCGGGAGCGGCAGATTAGGGGTTAATAAATTTATGTAGGTGGTGGCGATGTCGGGAGCGGCAGATTAGGAGTTAATAAGTTTATGTAGGTGGCGGTGATGTCGGGAGCGGCAGATTAGGGGTTAATAAATTTATGTAGGTGGTGGCGATGTCGGGAGCGGCAGATTAGGAGTTAATAAGTTTATGTAGGTGGCGGTGATGTCGGGAGCGGCAGATTAGGAGTTAATAAATTTATATAGGTGGCGGTGATGTCGGGAGCGGCAGATTAGGGGTTAATAAATTTATGTAGGTGGTGGCGATGTCGGGAGCGGCAGATTAGGAGTTAATAAATTTATGTAGGTGGCGGTGATGTCGGGAGCGGCAGATTAGGGGTTAATAAATTTATAAACTTCAAAAAATATATAACAGGAGCACCAGGTAAAGTGATAAAAATTATAAACTTTATTGAAATACAAAGGGTATATTAACCCCGGGTAAGAACACACAAAAAGAAAATGTACACTATTGTGATTTTTAAAACAAGTTAAGGTACAAACTAAAGATTCCACAAATTAACTCTATAGAATATTAGCAAACTCTTGTTTTTATAATATTATTAATTGATAGTTAAATGTGCATAGCGTGTGTACATGCTAAAAATCCCTACGGCAGGTGCAGTTGTTGTGATCAGGGACGCTGTGTCCTCCTGCTACTCACAAACACTTTGTAATGACTATTTAGTTATCTGTGATTTGCACTAATAAAGTGTATCGTTTTCTGAAAGCTTACCTTTTAACTCTGCATAAAATAGCTGCATCGTGCTGCAAGGCTTGTAAATGACAGGCAAGGTCTCCGTTCAAAATTGTTCCTATTAATAAATTTATGTAGGTGGCGGTGATGTCGGGAGTGGCAGATTAGGGGTTTATAAGTTTATGTAGGTGGCGGCGATGTCAGGAGCGTCAGATTAGGGGTTAATAAATTTATGTAGGTGATGGCGATGTTGGGAGCAGCAGATTAGGGGTTAATACATTTATGTAGGTGGTGGTGATGTCGGGAGCGGCAGATTAGGGGTTAATAAGTTTATGTAGGTGGCGATGTCGGGAGCGGCAGATTAGGGGTTAATAAATTTATGTAGGTGGCGATGTTGGGAGCTGCAGATTAGGGGTTAATAAATTTATGTAGGTGGCGGTGATGTCGGGAGCGGCAGATTAGGGGTTAATAAATTTATGTAGGTGGCGATGTCGGGAGCGGCAGATTAGGGGTTAATAAATTTATGTAGGTGGCGATGTCGGGAGCGGCAGATTAGGAGTTAATAAATTTATGTAGGTGGTGGTGATGTCGGGAGCGGCAGATTAGGGGTTAATAAATGTATGTAGGTGGCGATATCAGGAGCAGCAGATTAGGGATTTATAAATTTATGTAGGTGGCGGTGATGTCAGGAGCGTCAGATTAGGGGTTAATAAATTTATGTAGGTGATGGCGATGTTGGGAGCGGCAGATTAGGGGTTAATAAATTTATGTTGGTGGCGATGTTGGGAGCGGCAGATTAGGGGTTAATAAATTTATGTAGGTGGTGGCGATGTCGGGAGCGGCAGATTAGGGGTTAATAAATTTATGTAGGTGGTGATGTTGGGAGCTGCAGATTAGGGGTTAATAAATTTATGTAGGTGGTGGCAATGTTGGGAGCTGCAGATTAGGGGTTAATAAGTTTATGTAGGTGGTGGCGATGTTGGGAGCTGCAGATTAGGGGTTAATAAGTTTATGTAGGTGGTGGCGATGTCGGAAGCGGAAGATTAGGGGTTAATAAGTTTATGTAGGTGGCAATGTTGGGAGGGGCAGATTAGGGGTTAATAAATTTATGTAGGTGGCAATGTTGGGAGGGGCAGATTAGGGGTTAATAAGTTTATGTAGGTGGCAATGTTGGGAGCGGCAGATTAGGGGTTAATAAGTTTATGTAGGTGGTGGCGATGTTGGGAGCTGCAGATTAGGGGTTAATAAATTTATGTAGGTGGTGGCGATGTTGGGAGCGGCAGATTAGGGGTTAATAAATTTATGTAGGTGGCGGCGATGTTGGAAGCGGCAGATTAGGGGTTAATAAGTTTATGTAGGTGGTGGCGATGTTGGGAGCTGCAGATTAGGGGTTATTAAGTTTATGTAGGTGGTGGCGATGTCGGGAGCGGCAGATTAGGGGTTAATAAATTTATGTAGGTGGCGATGTTGGGAGCTGCAGATTAGGGGTTAATAAGTTTATGTAGGTGGCGGTGATGTCGGGAGCGGCAGATTAGGGGTTAATAAATTTATGTAGGTGGCGATGTCGGGAGCGGCAGATTAGGGGTTAATAAATTTATGTAGGTGGCGATGTCGGGAGCGGCAGATTAGGGGTTAATAAATTTATGTAGGTGGTGGTGATGTCGGGAGCGGCAGATTAGGGGTTAATAAATGTATGTAGGTGGCGATATCGGGAGCAGCAGATTAGGGGTTTATAAGTTTATGTAGGTGGCGGTGATGTCAGGAGCGTCAGATTAGGGGTTAATAAATTTATGTAGGTGATGGCGATGTTGGGAGCGGCAGATTAGGGGTTAATAAATTTATGTTGGTGGCGATGTTGGGAGCGGCAGATTAGGGGTTAATAAATTTATGTAGGTGGCGATGTTGGGAGCGGCAGATTAGGGGTTAATAAATTTATGTAGGTGGCGGTGATGTCGGGAGCAGCAGATTAGGGGTTAATAAATTTATGTAGGTGGTGGCGATGTTGGGAGCGGCAGATTAGGGGTTAATAAATTTATGTAGGTGGCGATGTTGGGAGGGGCAGATTAGGGGTTAATAAATTTATGTAGGTGGCGGTGATGTCGGAAGCGGAAGATTAGGGGTTAATAAATTTATGTAGGTGGCGATGTTGGGAGCGGCAGATTAGGGGTTAATAAATTTATGTAGGTGGCGGTGATGTCGGGAGCGGAAGATTAGGGGTTAATAAATTTATGTAGGTGGCGATGTTGGGAGAGGCAGATTAGGGGTTAATAAATTTATGTAGGTGGCAGTCGGGAGCGGCAGATTAGGGGTTAATAAATTTATGTAGGTGGCCATGTTGGGAGCGGCAGATTAGGGGTTAATAAATTTATGTAGGTGGCAATGTCAGGAGCAGCAGATTAGGGGTTAATAAATTTATGTAGGTGGTGGTGATGTCGGGAGCGGCAGATTAGGGGTTGATAAGTTTATGCAGGTGGCAATGTCGGGAGTGGCAGATTAGGGGTTAATAAGTTTATGTAGGTGGTGGCGATGTCGGGAGCGGCAGATTAGGGGTTAATAAATTTATGTAGGTGGCGATGTCGGGAGCTGCAGATTAGGGGTTAATAAATTTATGTAGGTGGTGGCGATGTTGGGAGCGGCAGATTAGGGGTTAATAAGTTTATGTAGGTGCTGGCGATGTTGGGAGCGGCAGATTAGGGGTTAATAAATTTATGTAGGTGGCCATGTTGGGAGTGGCAGATTAGGGGTTAATAAGTTTATGTAGGTGGCCATGTTGGGAGCGGCAGATTAGGGGTTAATAAGTTTATGTAGGTGGCGATGTTGGGAGCGGCAGATTAGGGGTTAATAAATTTATGTAGGTGGCGATGTTGGGAGCGGCAGATTAGGGGTTAATAAATTTATGTAGGTGGCGGTGATGTCGGGAGCGGCAGATTAGGGGTTAATAAGTTTATGTAGGTGGCGATGTTGGGAGCGGCAGATTAGGGGTTAATAAATTTATGTAGGTGGTGGCGATGTTGGGAGCGGCAGATTAGGGGTTAATAAATTTATGTAGGTGGCGGTGATGTCGGGAGTGGCAGATTAGGGGTTAATAAATTTATGTAGGTGGTGGCGATGTTGGGAGCGGCAGATTAGGGGTTAATAAATTTATGTAGGTGGCGATGTTGGGAGTGGCAGATTAGGGGTTAATAAATTTATGTAGGTGGCGGTGATGTCGGGAGTGGCAGATTAGGGGTTAATAAGTTTATGTAGGTGGTGGCGATGTCGGAAGCTGCAGATTAGGGGTTAATAAATTTATGTAGGTGGCGGTGATGTCGGGAGCGGCAGATTAGGGGTTAATAAGTTTATGTAGGTGGTGGCGATGTCGGGAGCGGCAGATTAGGGGTTAATAAATTTATGTAGGTGGCGATGTTGGGAGCTGCAGATTAGGGGTTAATAAATTTATGTAGGTGGTGGCGATGTTGGGAGCTGCAGATTAGGGGTTAATAAGTTTATGTAGGTGGTGGCGATGTTGGGAGCTGCAGATTAGGGGTTAATAAGTTTATGTAGGTGGTGGCGATGTCGGAAGCGGAAGATTAGGGGTTAATAAGTTTATGTAGGTGGTGGCGATGTTGGGAGCTGCAGATTAGGGGTTAATAAATTTATGTAGGTGGCAGTGTTGGGAGCGGCAGATTAGGGGTTAATAAATTTATGTAGGTGGTGGCGATGTTGGGAGCTGCAGATTAGGGGTTAATAAATTTATGTAGGTGGTGGCGATGTTGGGAGCGGCAGATTAGGGGTTAATAAGTTTATGTAGGTGGCGGCGATGTTGGAAGCGGCAGATTAGGGGTTAATAAGTTTATGTAGGTGGTGGCGATGTTGGGAGCTGCAGATTAGGGGTTATTAAGTTTATGTAGGTGGTGGCGATGTCGGGAGCGGCAGATTAGGGGTTAATAAATTTATGTAGGTGGCGATGTTGGGAGCTGCAGATTAGGGGTTAATAAATTTATGTAGGTGGCGATGTTGGGAGCTGCAGATTAGGGGTTAATAAGTTTATGTAGGTGGCGATGTCGGGAGCTGCAGATTAGGGGTTAATAAATTTATGTAGGTGGCGGTGATGTCGGGAGCGATAGATTAGGGGTTAATAAGTTTATGTAGGTGGCGATGTTGGGAGCGGCAGATTAGGGGTTAATAAATTTATGTAGGTGGCGATGTTGGGAGCGGCAGATTAGGGGTTAAGTTTATGTAGGTGGCCATGTTGGGAGCGGCAGATTAGGGGTTAATAAGTTTATGTAGGTGGCGATGTTGGGAGCGGCAGATTAGGGGTTAATAAATTTATGTAGGTGGCGATGTTGGGAGCTGCAGATTAGGGGTTAATAAGTTCATGTAGGTGGCGATGTTGGGAGCGGCAGATTAGGGGTTAATAAGTTTATGTAGGTGGCCATGTTGGGAGCGGCAGATTAGGGGTTAATAAGTTTATGTAGGTGGCGATGTTGGGAGCGGCAGATTAGGGGTTAATAAATTTATGTAGGTGGCCATGTTGGGAGCGGCAGATTAGGGGTTAATAAGTTTATGTAGGTGGCGATGTTGGGAGCGGCAGATTAGGGGTTAATAAATTTATGTAGGTGGCGATGTTGGGAGCTGCAGATTAGGGGTTAATAAGTTTATGTAGGTGGCGATGTTGGGAGCGGCAGATTAGGGGTTAATAAGTTTATGTAGGTGGCGATGTTGGGAGCGGCAGATTAGGGGTTAATAAGTTTATGTAGGTGACGGTGATGTCGGGGGCAGCAGATTAGGGGTTTAGACGTGGTGTTTATGTTAGGGTGTTAGGTTTAAACGTAACTTTTTTTTCTCCATAGACATCAATGGAGCTGCGTTACGGAGCTTTTCATTCCGCGATCGCAGGTGTTAGGTTTTTTCTGACACTCTGTCCCCATTGATGTCTATGGGGAAAGCGTGCACGAGCATGTCAAAGCAGCGCTTGTATTTTGTGCGGTATGGAGCTCAATGAAACCATATCACACGCACAAGCCGGCTTTTCTAAAACTTGTAATAGTAGCGCTATGGAGGGTGAAATAACGTTCGTTAAATACCCTCTATACCGCAAAACTTATAATCTAGGTTATTGTCTTTAGACAAAACCGCAACCCAAGCAAAGGTTTTGCTTCAAGTTTAGCAGGAAGATTTAGGTATAGATTATGAGTGGCGAGCTAACAGTTGCGCATGAGCAATATCGGGTTTATCACACCTGTTTGCGCTTGTCGGAAGTAACACGAGTATTACAAGTTGAAAGTAAACGTGATCGCTTGAGCTCAATTGTAGCTAACATGACTCTGGTTAGCACAAACTCAGAGCTCCATTTAAAGGGACACTGAACCCAAATTTTTTCTTTTGGAATTCAGATAGAGCATGCAATTTTAAGCAACTTTCTAATTTACTCCTATTATCAATTTTTCTTCTTTCTCTTGCTATCATTATTTGAAAAAGAAGGCACCTGAGCTTTTTTTTTTTGCTTCAGTACTCTGGGCAGCACTTTTTTATTGGTGGATGAATTTATCCACCAATCAGCAAGGACAACCCAGGTTGTTCACCAAAAATGGGCCGGCATCTAAACTTACATTCTTGCATTTCAAATAAAGATACCAAGAGAATGAAGAAAATTTGATAATAGGAGTAAATTAGACAGTTGCTTAAAATTTCATACTCAATCTGAATCACGAAAGAACATTTTTGGGTACAGTGTCCCTTTAACTGTTACTCTTGAATAAAAAGTTGCACCAAACACATCCAAATTACACGTAAAAGTGCACTTACACTCATAATAACACCATCTAATAAATATACATTACACAGTACAGTTACACACATAATAACACCATCTAATAAATATACATTGCACAGTACAGTTACACTCATAATAACACCATCTAATAAATATACATTACACAGTACAGTTACACTCATAATAACACTATCTAATAACAATACATTACACAGTACAGTTACACACATAATAACACCATCTAATAAATATACATTACACAGTACAGTTACACACATAATAACACCATCTAATAAATATACATTACACAGTACAGTTACACTCATAATAACACCATCTAATAAATATACATTACACAGTACAGTTACACTCATAATAGCACCATCTAATAAATATACATTACACAGTACAGTTACACTCATAATAACACTATCTAATAACAATACATTACACAGTACAGTTACACACATAATAACAATATCTAATAACAATACATTACACAGTACAGTTACACACATAATAACACCATCTAATAAATATACATTACACAGTACAGTTACACTCATAATAACACCATCTAATAAATATACATTACACAGTACAGTTACACACATAATAACACTATCTAATAAATATACATTACACAGTACAGTTACACACATAACACTATCTAATAAATATACATTACACAGTACAGTTACACTCATAACATAATAACACCATCTAATAAATATACATTACACAGTACAGTTACACTCATAATAACACTATCTAATAAATATACATTACACAGTACAGTTACACACATAATAACACCATCTAATAAATATGCATTACACAGTACAGTTACACACATAATAACACCATCTAATAAATATACATTACACAGTACAGTTACACACATAATAACACTATCTAATAAATATACATTACATAGTACAGTTACACACATAATAACACCATCTAATAAATATACATTACACAGTACAGTTACACACATAATAACACTATCTAATAAATATACATTACACAGTACAGTTACACACATAATAACACTATCAAATAAATATACATTACACATAGTGATGTCCCGAATAGTTCGGCGGCGAATATTTCCCGGCAAACATAGCATGTTCGCGTTTGCCGCGGCAGGAGAACATATGCGATGTTCGATCCGCCCCCTATTAGTCATCATTGAGTAATACTTTGACCCTGTACCTCACAGTCAGCAGGCACATTCCAGCCAATTAGCAGCAGACCCTCCCTCCCAGACCCTCCTACCTCCTGGACAGCATCCATTTTAGATTCATTCGGAAGCTGCATTCTTAGGGAGAGGAGGGACAGTGTAGCTGCTGCTGATTAATAGGGAACTCGATAGCTAGGCTAGTGTATTCAGTGTCCACTACAGTCCTGAAGGACTCATCTGATCTCTGCTGTAAGGACAGCACCCCAAAAAGCCCTTTTTAGGGCTGCTTTTTTTTCCTGTGTAATCTAATTGCACTTGCCTGCCTGCCAGCGTGTGTGCCAGGCTCACAGCGTATACTGTGCCCATTTGCCCAGTGCCACCACTCATATCTGGTGTAACAGTAGTGTAAATTTAAAAAAAAAAAACTTTTTTGACTGTGAAACATCAGTCTGCTTGTGTAATCTAATTGCAGTTGCCTGCCTGACAGCGTGTCTGTCAGGCTCACAGCGTATACTGTGCCCACTTGCCCAGTGCCACCACTCATATCTTGTTTAATAGTAGTGTACATTTAAAAAAAAAAAAACTTTTTTGACTGTGAAACATCAGTCTGCTTTTTTGTGTTAGGCTCACAGCGTATACTGTGCCCACTTGCCCAGTGCCACCACTCATATCTTGTTTAATAGTAGTGTAAGTGTCCATTTAAAAAAAAAAAACTTTTTTGACTGTGAAACATCAGTCTGCTTTTTTGTGTCAGGCTCACAGCGTATACTGTGCCCACTTGCCCAGTGCCCCCACTCATATCTTGTTTAATAGTAGTGTAAGTGTACATTTATAAAAAAAATGACAGGTAGAGGCAGGCCACCCCGCAGGTGCCGTCGTGGTCGTGGTGCTGTGATTCCCTTTGACCCTAGAATAATGTCCAGTGTTCAGAGGCCACGTACCATGAACTCGAAAAGTTCTGAGGACATAGTTGACTTTTTAACACAGGACACCCAATCTTCTATAGCTTCCGCTCGGAACCTTGACGCACCATCCTCCTCCAGCTTAGCTTCGTGCACCTCTCAAGTTACCACTCGCCCGCCTGCCGCCACCACCAACACTAGCACCACAGCCGCTTCACTTGATCTGTCAGAGGAGTTATTTGCACATCAGTTTGAAGAAATGAGTGATGCGCAACCATCATTGACAGAGGAGGTAGATAACAGTGATATGTCTCAGTCAGGCAGCATTACAGATATAGATGTACGGTGTGATGATGATGATGATGTTGTACCCGCTGCTGCTTCCTTTGTTGATTTGTCAGATACAAGTGAAGTGGTTGATGATGACGATGCGTCCATGGATGTCACGTGGGTGCCCGCTAGAAGAGAAGAAGAACAGGGGGAAAGTTCAGATGGGGAGACAGAGAGGAGGAGGAGACGAGTTGGAAGCAGGGGGAGGTGGTCGCAAGGAGCTAGTGGCACAGTCAGACAGCATGCATCGGCACCCGGGGTCAGCCAGACAGCAGACCAATCAACGCATGCTGTTGCCACCACCAAAATACCGTCATCGCAGAGCTCAGCAGTGTGGCATTTTTTTTGTGTGTCTGCCTCTGACAACAGCGATGCCATTTGCAACCTGTGCCAAAAGAAACTGAGTCGTGGGAAGTCCAACACCACCTAGGTACAACTGCTTTGCGAAGGCACATGATCGCACATCACAAACGCCTATGGGATTAACACATGAGTACAAGCAGCACACAAACTAAAAGCCGCCATCCTCCTCCTGGTCCAGCATCTTCAGCCACGTCAACCACTGCTGTCCTCCTTGCCCCCTCTCAACCATCCGCCACTCCGTCTCTCGCCTTGAGCAGTTCCTGCTCATCACCAGCCCACAGTCAGGTGTCTGTCAAGGACATGTTTGAGCGTAAGAAGCCAATGTCACAAAGTCACCCCCTTGCCCGGCGTCTGACAGCTGGCTTGTCTGAACTCTTAGCCCGCCAGGTTTTACCATACAAGCTTGTGGAGTCTGAGGCGTTCAAAAAATTTGTAGCTATTGGGACACCGCAGTGGAAGGTACCCGGCCGAAATTTCTTTGCACAAAAGGCAATCCCCAACCTGTACTCGATTGTGCAAAAGGAAGTAATGGCATGTCTGGCACACAGTGTTGGGGCAAGGGTCCATCTGACCACTGATACCTGGTCTGCAAAGCATGGCCAGGGCAGGTATATCACCTACACTGCGCATTGGGTAAACCTGCTGATGGCTGCCAAGCATGGAATGCGTGGCTCTGCAGAGGAGTTGGTGACACCGCCATGTCTTGCAGGCAGGCCTGCTGCCACCTCCTCTACTCCTCCTACTCCATCCTCTTCCATAACCTCCTTGGCTGAGTCCTCTTCTGCTGCTGCATCTTGCTCAACATCAACGGCACCCCCCCAGATCCCCAGGTACTATTCCACATCCCGGATACAGCAGTGTCACGCCGTATTGGGGTTGACTTGCCTGAAAGCAGAGAGTCACACCGGACCAGCACTCCTGTCCGCCCTGAATGCACGGGTGGATCAGTGGCTGACTCTGCACCAACTGGAGATCGGCAAAGGGGTTAGTGACAATGGAAGCAATTTGGTGGCGGCATTGAATTTGGGCAAGTTGACACATGTGCCGTGCATGGCACATGTGTGTAATCTGATCGTACAACGCTTTGTGCATAAGTACCCAGGCTTACAGGACGTCCTGAAGCAGGCCAGGAAGGTGTGTGGCCATTTCAGGCATTCCTACACAGCCATGGCGCACCTTTCAGATATCCAGAGGCGAAACAACAAGCCAGTGAGGCGCTTGATTTGCGACAGCCCAACACGTTGGAATTCAACACTCCTAATGTTCGACCGCCTGCTCCAACAAGAAAAAGCCGTTAATGACTATTTGTATGACCGGAGTGCTAGGACAGCCTCTGCGGAGCTGGGAATTTTTTTGCCACGTTACTGGACGCTCATGCGCAATGCCTGTAGGCTCATGCGTCCTTTTGAGGAGGTGACAAACCTAGTCAGTCGCACCGAAGGCACCATCAGCGACATCATACCATTTGTTTTCTTCCTGGAGCGTGCCCTGCGAAGAGTGCTGGATCAGGCCATAGATGAGCGTGAAGAGGAAGAGGAAGAGTTGTGGTCACCATCACCACCAGAAACAGCCTAGTCAGCATCACTTGCTGGACCTGCGGCAACGCTGGAAGAGGATTGTGAGGAAGAGGAGTCAGAGGAGGAATGTGGCTTTGAGGAGGAAGACCAACCACAACAGGCATCCCAGGGTGCTCGTTGTCACCTATCTGGTAACCGTGGTGTTGTACATGGCTGGGGGGGGAGAAGATACCTTCAGTGAGATCACTGAGGACGAGGAACAGGACATGAGTAGCTCGGCATCCAACCTTGTGCAAATGGGGTCTTTCATGCTGTCGTGCCTGTTGAGGGACCCTCGTATAAAAAAGCTGAAGGAGAACGACCTGTACTGGGTGTCCACGCTACTAGACCCCCGGTATAAGCATAAAGTGCCTGAAATGTTACCGAATTACCGCAAGTCGGAAAGGATGCAGCAGTTCCAAAAGAAATTAAAAAGTATGCTTTACACAGCTTATAAGGGTGATGTCACAGCACAACGGGAATCTAACAGGGGAAGAGGTGAAAGTAATCCTCCTCCTCCCACGACCACGCCGGCAAGGACAGGACGCTTTACAGACGTGTTGTTGATGGAGGACATGCAGAGCTTTTTAAGTCCTATGCATCGCCACAGCCCTTCGGGGTCCACCCTCAGAGAACAACTCGACCGACAGGTAGCAGACTACCTCGCCTTAACTGCAGATATCAACACTCTGAGGAGCGATGAACCCCTTGACTACTGGGTGTGCAGGCTTGACCTGTGGCCTGAGCTATCCCAATTTGCAATAGAACTTCTGGCCTGCCCCGCTTCAAGTGTCCTGTCAGAAAGGACCTTCAGTGCAGCAGGAGGTATTGTCACTGAGAAGAGAAGTCGCCTAGGTCAAAAAAGTCTAGATTACCTCACCTTTATTAAGATGAATGAGGGATGGATCCCGAAGGGACTGACATTGGACGATACATTCGACTAAAAAAGGCCTGATTAGATGAGCTGCCTTGGGCTAAAAAAGGTCCACACGCTGGTGTATTTTATCTCTGAATGCCGGATGACTTGCGTGACTTATCCATCACCAACTAGGGTTCAAGCTGCAATGTTTTAGGGCACTTTCTGCCTGGGAAACAAATATCAATTTTTCTGGCCGCTGCTACATCAGCGGCTGCAACAATACCTAATTTTTCAGGCATGTGTACATGCCGAATTTTTCTGGCCTCTGGTGCAGCACTGTGGCTTCAAAAACCAAACCAATAAAAAAGGCACATAACAGGGATTAAACTGATAGGAATAGTACTACTTAACACACCACTCCTATCTGGTGGCACATTAGATTGCACGCGCAGTGCCCCAAATTTGAAGTAGGAGGACCGACCAAGCATCTTTTTCCATCTCCCGGTTCCTAAAATCCATGCCATATACACGTCCCCTGATAGGGGACGTAACAGGGATTAAACTGATAAGAATAGTACTACTTAACACACCACTCATATCTGGTGGCACAGTAGATTGCACGCGCAGTGCCCCAAATTTGAAGTAGGAGGACCGACCAAGCATCTTTTTCCATCTCCCGGTTCCTAAAATCGATGCCATATACACGTCCCCTGATAGGGGACGTAACAGGGATTAAACTGATAAGAATAGTACTACTTAACACACTACTCATATCTGGTGGCGCATTAGATTGCACGCGCAGTGCCCCAAATTTGAAGTAGGAGGACCGACCAAGCATCTTTTTCCATCTCCCAGTTCCTAAAATCCATGCCATATACACGTCCCCTGATAGGGCACGTAACAGGGATTAAACTGATAAGAATAGTACTACTTAACACACCACTCATATCTGGTGGCACATTAGATTGCACGCGCAGTGCCCCAAATTTGAAGTAGGAGGACCGACCAAGCATCTTTTTCCATCTCCCGGTTCCTAAAATCCATGCCATATACACGTCCCCTGATAAGGGACGTAACAGGGATTAAACTGATAAGAATAGTACTACTTAACACACCACTCATATCTGGTGGCACAGTAGATTTCACGCGCAGTGCCCCAAATTTGAAGTAGGAGAACCGACCAAGCATCTTTTTCCATCTCCCGGTTCATAAAATCCATGCCATATACACGTCCCCTGATAGGGGACGTAACAGGGATTAAACTGATAAGAATAGAACTACTTAACACACCACTCCTATCTGGTGGCACAGTAGATTGCATGCGCAGTGCCCCAAATTTGAAGTAGGAGGACCGACCAAGCATCTTTTTCCATCTCCCGGTTCCTAAAATCGATGCCATATACACGTCCCCTGATAGGGGACGTAACAGGGATTAAACTGATAGGAATTGTACTACTTAACACACCCTATAATAACGCAGAGAGAGGCAATGCAGAGAGAGGAGTCTGAAGAAGAGGAGTCAGAGGAGGAAGGTGGCTTTGAGGAGGTGGAAGACCAAACACAGCAGGCGTCCCAGGGGGCTTGTTGTCACCTTTCGGGGACCCTTGGTGTTGTACGTGGCTGGGTGGAGGAAGAGACCTTCAATGACATCAGTGAGGACAAGGAACGGGACATGGCTAGCTTGGTATCCAACCTTGTGCAAATGGGGAGTTTGCGGTTGTGCAAATGGACTGTTTGCGGTTGTTTGCGGTGCGTTAAACGGGGAGTTTGGTCTGTCACTGTGAGGCGGGCGTAACCCTTACACTACCTGATCGATACAACATCATACCTGATGTTTTAAAGCACGTTATTCCAAACAATTTAGGAATTTTAGGTGATTTATGCCCTTTATGGATTAAAACCAGACTCTGCATCAGCTAAGTAATTTTCCGTGGGAGTTTTGCCATGGATCCCCCTCCGGCATGCCACAGTCCAGGTGTTAGTCCCTTTGAATCAACTTTTCCATCACTATTGTGGCCAGAAAGAGTCCCTGTGGGTTGTAAAATTCGCCTGCCTATTGAAGTCAATGGAGGTTCGCCCGGTTCGCCCGTTCGCGGTACGCGAACGCAAAATTTTATGTTCGCGACATCACTAATTACACAGTACAGTTACACACATAATAACACTATCTAATACATATACATTACACAGTACAGTTACACTTATAATAACACTATCTAATAAAGATACCTTGCACAGTACAGTTACACTTATAATAACACTATCTAATAAATATACATTACACAGTACAGTTACACTCATAATAACACCATCTTAACAATACATTACACAGTAAAGTTACACACATAATAACACTATCTAATAAATATACCTTACACAGTACAGTTACACTCATAATAACACTATCTAATAAATATACATTACACAGTACAGTTACACTCATAATAACACCATCTTAACAATACATTACACAGTACAGTTACACACATAATAACACTATCTAATAAATATACATTACACAGTACAGTTACACACATAATAACACTATCTAATAAATATACATTACACAGTACAGTTGCACTCATAATAACACTATCTAATAAATATACATTACACAGTACAGTTACACACATAATAACACTAGCTAATAAATATATACATTACACAGTACAGTTACACACATAATAACACTATCTAATAAATATACATTACACAGTACAGTTACACACATAATAAAACTAGCTAATAAATATACATTGCACAGTACAGTTACACACATAATAACAGAATCTAATAAATATACATTACACAGTACAGTTACACTTATAATAACACTGTCTAATAAATATACCTTACACAGTACAGTTACACTCATAATAACACTATCTAATAAATATACATTACACAGTACAGTTACACACATAATAACACTATCTATTAAATATACCTTACACAGTACAGTTACACACATAATAACACTATCTAATAAATATACCTTACACAGTACAGTTACACACATAATAACACTATCTAATAAATATACCTTACACAGTACAGTTACACACATAATAACACCATCTAATAAATATACATTACACAGTACAGTTACACACATAATAACACTATCTAATAAATATACATTACACAGTACAGTTACACACATAATAACACTATCTAATAAATATACATTACACAGTACAGTTACACTTATAATAACACTATAGATGTATAGATATTTTTCTATATATGTATACATGTGTATTTATATCTGTATACATGTATACATGTGTATTTATATCTGTATATATGTATTTACAGGCATATACACTATGTATTTAGTGTAAATATTTCACATTCTAATGTGTTGCACATAGCAAAAAATCTAAGTATTTATAAATATATATATATATAAATATATATATATATAATACCTATATATAATCATGTATATAGGTAAAAGATATATATTGTACCATAATTATTATTTTATTATTATTCTTCTTTATTTATTTATTAAAGCGCCAACAGATTCTGTACCGCTGCCCATGGGTACAAGGATTGAAGTACAACAGAGAAACAATACAATAAAAGACAAAATTTTACAGACAGATATAGGGGGAATTGAGGGCCCTATTCCTATGGGAACTTACAATTTAGATAATAATAGGGGATATAATTAGCAGTCAGCGGGTGGGAGAGAGGAAGCAGTTGGATAGGGGATATAAGGAGCAGTCAGGGGAGGGGATATAGGGAGCAGTTAGGGGAGGGGATATAGGGGGCAGTTAGGGGAGGGGATATAGGGAGCAGTAAAGGGAGGGGATATAGGGAGCAGTTAGGGGAGGGGATATAGGGAGCAGTTAGGGGTGGGGGATATAGGGAGCAGTTAGAGGAGGGGATATAGGGAGCTGTTAGGGGAGGGGATATCAGAAGCAGTTAGAGGAGGGGATCTAGGGAACAGTTAGGGGAGGGGATATCAGAAGCAGTTAGAGGAGGGGATATAGGGAGCAGTAAGGGGAGGAGATATAGGGAGCAGTTAGATGAGAGGATATAGGGAGCAGTAAAGGAAGGGGATATAGGGAGCAGTTAGGGGAGGGGATATAGGTAACAGTAAAGGGAGGGGATATAGGGAGCAGTTACGGGAGGGGATATAGGGAGCAGTTAGGGGAGGGGATATAGGGAACAGTAAAGGGAGGGGATATAGGGAGCAGTAAGGGGAGGGGATATAAGGAGCAGTTAGGGGAGGGGATATAGGGAGCAGTAAAGGGAGGGGATGTAGGAAGCAGTTAGGGGAGGGGATGTAGGGAGCAGTTAGGGGAGAGGATATAGGGAGCAGGTAGGGGAGGGAATATAGGGAGCAGTTAGAGGAGAGGATATAGGGAGCAGTTACGGGAGGGGATATAGGGAGCAGTTAGGGGAGGGGATATAGGGAGCAGTTAGGGGAGGGGATATAGGGAGCAGTTAGAGGAGGGGATATAGGGAGCATTTAGGGGAGAGGATATAGGGAGCAGTTAGAGGAGATGATATAGGGAGCAGTTAAAAGAGGGGATATAGGGAGCAGTTAGAGAGAGGATATAGGGAGCAGTTAGAGGAGGGGATATAGGGAGCATTTAGGAAAGGGATATAGTGAGTAGTTAGGAGAGAGGATATAGGGAGCAGTTAGGGGAGGAGATATAGGGAGCAGTTAGAGGCAGGGAAAAAAGGGAGCAGTTAGGGGAGGGGATAAAGAGAGCAGTTAGGGGAGGGGATATAGGGAGCAGTTAGAGGAGGGATATAGGGAGGAGTTAGGGGAGGGGATATAGTGAGCAGTAAAGGGAGGGGATATAGGGAGTAGTTAGGGGAGGGGATATAGGGAGCAGTTAAGGGAGGAGATATAGGGAGCAGTTAGGGGAGGGGATATAGGGAGCAGTAAAGGGAGGGGATATAGGGAGCAGATAGGGAATGGGATATAGGGAGCAGTTAGGGGAGGGGATATAGGGAGCAGTTAGAGGAGGGGCTATAGGGAGAAGTAGGGGAGGTGATATAGGGAGCAGTTAGAGCTGGGGATATAGGGAGCAGTTAGGGGAGGGGAAATATGGAGCAGTTATGGGAGGGGATATAGGGAGCAGATAGGGGAGAGGATATAGGGAGCAGTTAGGGGAGGGATATAGGGAGCAGATAGGGGAGGGGATATAGGGAGCAGTTAGAGGTGGGGATATAGGGAGCAGTTAGAGGAGGGGATATAGGGAGCAGTTAGAGGAGAGGATATATGGAGCAGTTAGGGGAGGGGATATAGGGAGCAGTTAGGGGAGGGGATATAGGGAGCAGTTAGGGGAGAGGATATAGGGAGCAGGTAGGGGAGGGAATATATGGAGCAGTTAGAGGAGAGGATATAGGGAGCAGTTAGGGGAGGGGATATAGGGAGCAGTTAGAGAAGGGGATATAGGGAGCAGTTAGAGGAGAGGATATAGGGAGCAGTTAGGGGAGGGGATATAGGGAGCAGTTAGAGGAGAGGATATAGGGAGCAGTTAGGGGAGGGGATATAGGGAGCAGTTAGAGAAGGGGATATAGGGAGCAGTTAGGGGAGGGGATATATGGAGCAGTTAGGGGAGGGGATATAGGGAGCAGTTAGGGGAGGGGATATAGGGAGCAGTTAGAGGAGGGGACATAGGGAGCAGTTAGAGGAGAGGATATAGGGAGCAGTTAGGGGAGGTGGATATAGGGAGCAGTTAGAGGAGGGGATATAGGGAGCAGTTAGGGGAGGGGATATAGGGAGCAGTTAGGGGAGGGGATATAGGAAGCAGTTACAGGAGGGGATATAGGGAGCAGTTAGGGAAAGGATATAGGGAGCAGTTAGGGAAGGGGATATAGGGAGCAGTTAGAGAAGGGGATATAGGGAACAGTAAAGGGAGGGGATAAAGGGAGCAGTTAGGGGAGGGGATATAGGGAGCAGTTAGATGAGGGGATATAGGGAGCAGTTACGGGAGGGGATATAGGGAGCAGTTAGGGGAGGGGATATAGGGAGCAGTTAGAGGAGGGGATATAGGGAGCATTTAGGGGAGAGGATATAGGGAGCAGTTAGAGGAGATGATATAGGGAGCAGTTAAAAGAGAGGATATAGGGAGCAGTTAGAGAGAGGATATAGGGAGCAGTTAGAGGAGGGGATATAGGGAGCATTTAGGAAAGGGATATAGTGAGTAGTTAGGAGAGAGGATATAGGGAGCAGTTTGCGGAGGAGATATAGGGAGCAGTTAGAGGCAGGGAAAAAAGGGATCAGTTAGGGGAGGGGATAAAGAGAGCAGTTAGGGGAGGGGATATAGGGAGCAGTTAGAGGAGGGATATAGGGAGGAGTTAGGGGAGGGGATATAGGGAGCAGTAAAGGGAGGAGATATAGGGAGCAGTTAGGGGAGGGGATATAGGGAGCAGTAAAGGGAGGGGATATAGGGAGCAGATAGGGAATGGGATATAGAGAGCAGTTAGGGGAGGGGATATAGGGAGCAGTTAGAGGAGGGGCTATAAGGAGAAGTAGGGGAGGTGATATAGGGAGCAGTTAGAGCTGGGGATATAGGGAGCAGTTAGGGGAGGGGAAATATGGAGCAGTTATGGGAGGGGATATAGGGAGCAGATAGGGGAGGGGATATAGGGAGCAGTTAGAGAAGGGGATATAGGGAGCAGTTAGAGGAGAGGATATAGGGAGCAGTTAGGGGAGGGGATATAGGGAGCAGTTAGAGGAGAGGATATAGGGAGCAGTTAGGGGAGGGGATATAGGGAGCAGTTAGAGAAGGGGATATAGGGAGCAGTTAGGGGAGGGGATATATGGAGCAGTTAGGGGAGGGGATATAGGGAGCAGTTAGGGGAGGGGATATAGGGAGCAGTTAGAGGAGGGGACATAGGGAGCAGTTAGAGGAGAGGATATAGGGAGCAGTTAGGGGAGGTGGATATAGGGAGCAGTTAGAGGAGGGGATATAGGGAGCGGTTAGGGGAGGGGATATAGGGAGCAGTTAGGGGAGGGGATATAGGAAGCAGTTACAGGAGGGGATATAGGGAGCAGTTAGGGAAAGGATATAGGGAGCAGTTAGGGAAGGGGATATAGGGAGCAGTTAGAGAAGGGGATATAGGGAACAGTAAAGGGAGGGGATAAAGGGAGCAGTTAGGGGAGGGGATATAGGGAGCAGTTAGATGAGGGGATATAGGGAGCAGTTACGGGAGGGGATATAGGGAGCAGTTAGGGGAGGGGATATAGGGAGCAGTTAGAGGAGGGGATATAGGGAGCATTTAGGGGAGAGGATATAGGGAGCAGTTAGAGGAGATGATATAGGGAGCAGTTAAAAGAGAGGATATAGGGAGCAGTTAGAGAGAGGATATAGGGAGCAGTTAGAGGAGGGGATATAGGGAGCATTTAGGAAAGGGATATAGTGAGTAGTTAGGAGAGAGGATATAGGGAGCAGTTTGCGGAGGAGATATAGGGAGCAGTTAGAGGCAGGGAAAAAAGGGAGCAGTTAGGGGAGGGGATAAAGAGAGCAGTTAGGGGAGGGGATATAGGGAGCAGTTAGAGGAGGGATATAGGGAGGAGTTAGGGGAGGGGATATAGGGAGCAGTAAAGGGAGGAGATATAGGGAGCAGTTAGGGGAGGGGATATAGGGAGCAGTAAAGGGAGGGGATATAGGGAGCAGATAGGGAATGGGATATAGAGAGCAGTTAGGGGAGGGGATATAGGGAGCAGTTAGAGGAGGGGCTATAAGGAGAAGTAGGGGAGGTGATATAGGGAGCAGTTAGAGCTGGGGATATAGGGAGCAGTTAGGGGAGGGGAAATATGGAGCAGTTATGGGAGGGGATATAGGGAGCAGATAGGGGAGATGATATAGGGAGCAGTTAGGGGAGGGATATAGGGAGCAGATAGGGGAGGGGATATAGGGAGCAGTTAGAGGTGGGGATATAGGGAGCAGTTAGAGGAGGGGATATAGGGAGCAGTTAGAGGAGAGGATATATGGAGCAGTTAGGGGAGGGGATATAGGGAGCAGTTAGGGGAGGGGATATAGGGAGAAGTTAGGGGAGAGGATATAAGGAGCATTTAGGGGAGAGGATAAAGGGAGCAGTTAGGGGAGGGTATATTGGGAGCCGTTAGGGGTGGGGATATAGGGAGCAGTTAGGGGAGAGGATATAGGGAGCAGTTAGGTGAGGGAATATAGGGAACAGTTAGAGGAGGGGATATAAGGGTTAGATAGAGGAGATGATATAGGGAACAGTTAGAGGTGGGGAAATAGGGAGCAGTTAGAGTTGGGGATATAGGGAGCAGTTAGAGGAGGGGATATAGGGAACAGTCAGAGGAGGGGATATAGGGAGCAGTCAGAGGAGGGGATATAGGGAGCATTAAGGGGAGGGGATATAAGGAGCAGTTAGAGGGGGGATATAGGGAGCAGTTAGAGGAGGGGATATATGGAGCAGTTAGAGGAGGGGATATAGGGAGCAGTTACAGGAGGATATATAGGGAGCAGTTAGGGGAGGGGATATAGGAAGCAGTTAGGGGAGAGGATATAGGAAGCAGTTAGGGGAGAGGATATAGGGAGCAGTTACAGGAGGTGATATAGGGAGCAGTTAGGGGAGGGGATATAGGAAGCAGTTAGGGGAGAGGATATAGGAAGCAGTTAGGGGAGGGGATCTAGGAAGCAGTTAGGGAGGGGATATAAGGAGCAGTTAGAGGAGGGGATATAGGGAGCACTTAAGGGAGGGGATATAGGGAGCAGTTACAGGAGGGGATATAGGGAGCAGTTAGGGGAGGGGATATAGGGAGCAGTTAGGGGAAGGGATATAGGGAGCAGTTAGGGGAGGGGATATAGGGAGCAGTTACAGGAGGGGATATAGGGAGCAATTAGGGGAGGGGATATAGGGAGCAGTTACAGGAGGGGATATAGGGAGCAGTTAGGGGAGGGGATATAGGAAGCAGTTAGGGGAGGGGATATAAGGAGCAGTTAGAGGAGGGGATATAGGGAGCAGTTAGGGGAGGGGATATAGGGAGCAGTTACAGGGGGGGATATAGGGAGCAGTTAGGGGAGGGGATATAGGGAGCAGTTAGGGGAGAGGATATAGGGAGCAGTTAGGGGAGGGGATATAGGGAGCAGTTAGGGGAGGGGATATAGGGAGCAGTTAGATGAGAGAATATAGGGAGCAGTTAGAGGTGGGGATATATGGAGCAGTTAGGGGAGGGGATAGAGGGAGCAGTTAGAAGAGGGGATATAGGGATCAGTTTGGGGAGGGGATATAGGGAGCAGTTACAGGAGGGGATATAGGAAGCAGTTAGGGGAGGGGATATAGGGAGCAGTTAGGGGAGAGAATATAGGGAGGCGTTACAGGAGGGGATATAGGGAGCAGTTAGGGGAGAGGATATAGGGAGCAGATAGATGAGAGGATATAGGGAGCAGTTAAAGGAGAGGATATAGGGAGCAGGTAGGGGAGGGGATATAGGGAGCAGTTAGGGGAGAGGATATAGGGAGCAGTTAGGGCAGAGGATATAGGGAGCAGGTGGGGGAGGGGATATAGGGAGCAGTTAGAGGAGAGGATATAGGGAGCAGGTAGGGGAGGGCATATAGGGAGCAGTTAGGGGAGGGGATATAGGGAGCAGTTAGAGGAACGGATATAAGGAGTAGTTAGGGGGAGGGGACATAGGGAGCAGTTAGGGGAGGGGATATAGGAAGCAGTTAGCTGAGGTGATATAGGGAGCAGTTAGGGAAGGGAATATAGGGAGCAGTTAGGAGAGGGGATATAGGTAGCAGTTAGGGGAGAGGATATAGGGAGCAGTTGGCAGATGGGATATAGGGAGCAGTTAGGGGAGGTGATATAGGGAGCAGTTAGGGGAGGGGATATAGGGAGCAGTTAGGGGTGGAGGAGATAGGGAGCAGTTTCGGAGGGGATATAGGGAGCAGTTGGCGGAGGGGATATAGGGAGCAGTTGGTGGGGGGGATATAGGGAGCAGTTGGCGGAGGGGATATAGGGAGCAGTTAGGGGAGGGGATATAGGGAGCAGTTAGGGGTGGGGATATAGGGAGCAGTTAGGGGAGAGGATATAGGGAGAAGTTAGAGGAGGGATATAGGGAGCAGTTAGAGGAGGGGATTTAGGGAGCAGTTAGAGGGTGGATATAGGGAGCAGTTAGAGGGTGGATATAGGGAGCAGTTAGGGGAGGGGATATAGGGAGCAGGTAAGGGAGGTGATATAGGGAGCAGTTAGGGGAGGGGATATAGGGAGCAGTTAGGGGAGGGGATATAGGGAGCAGTTAGGGGAGGGGATATAGAGAGCAGTTAGGGGAGAGGATATAGGGAGAATTTAGAGGAGGGATATAGGGAGCAGTTAGAGTAGGGGATATAGGGAGCAGTTAGAGTGGGGGATATAGGGAGCAGTTACAGGGGGGGATATAGGGAGCAGTTAGGGGAGGGGATATAGGGAGCAGTTAGGGGAGAGGATATAGGGAGAAGTTAGAGGAGGGATATAGGGAGCAGTTAGAGGAGGGGATATAGGGAGCAGTTAGAGGGGGGATATAGGGAGCAGTTAGGGGAGGGGATAGAGGGAGCAGGTAGGGGAGGCGATATAGGGAGCAGTTAGGGGAGGGTATATAGGGAGCAGTTAGGGGAGGGGATATAGGAAGCAGATAGGGGAGGGATATAGGGGGAGCAATTAGGGGAGGGGATATAAGGAGTAAAAATGGGAGGGGATATAGGGAGCAGTTAGGGGAGGGGATATAGGGAGCAGTTTGGGAGGGGATTTAGGGAGCAGTTAGGGGAGAGGATATAGGGAGCAGTTAGAGGAGGGATATAGGGAGCAGTTAGGGGAGGGGATATAGGGAGCAGTTAGGGGAGGGGTTATAGGGAGCAGTTAGGGGAGGTGATATAGGGAGTAGTTAGGGGAGGGGATATAGGGAGCAGTTAGGGGAGGGGATATAGGGAGCAGTTAGGGGAGGGGATATAGGGAGCAGTTAGGGGAGGGGATATAGGGAGCAGTTAGATGAGGGGATATAGGGAGCAGTTAGGGGATGGGTTATAGGCAGCAGTTAGGGGAGGGGATATAGGGAGCAGTTAGATGAGCGGATATAGGGAGCAGTTAGGGGAGGGGTTATAGGCAGCAGTTAGGGGAGGGGATATAGGGAGCAGTTAGGGAAGGGGATATAGGGAGCAGTTAGGGGAGGGGATATAGGGAGCAGTTAGGGGAGAGGATATAGGGAGCAGTTAGGGGAGGGGATATAGGGAGCAGTTAGGGGAGGGGATATAGGGAGCAGTTAGGGGAGGGGATATAGGGAACAGTTATAAGTTGCTGGTGTCATTCAGGACAGTGCATTAATAAATTAGAAATTCATTAAGCAAAACAAATATATAACTTTTGATGTATGTACAGAAGTGTAATTGACATGCATATTACTTGAAATGACACAAAACTATATTACTACTTCTAATTTCTACAGCTGATATAACTATGTCTCTGTGTAACTTTTTAATAGATGATAGTTTTGCCTTTTTATAGAATTGTATCTTCAGCAGCACATTGGTTAAAGGCATTTTCAGTTTAACCCTTTCCTGCCAGTAGGGTAGAAGTGCGGAAGGTTAAAAGGTTAGCTTGTTTTGGCCAGTGCTTCAAAGCCATAAACCTTATCATAGCAAATAAAATAAAACAGCCTAATGATGTTTTGTGAGATCTCCTCTTCTCTTTGCATTTCATGTCTCTGTAAAAACACTGTTTACCTTCCCTTTTAAAAGTTCACTCCCCAGGCATTCCTAATATCCCCGTGTAATGCCTGACGTGTCCCCAATAAGGCACTGCTGATGGCCATATGACTAGTAAGGGTAGGGTTATATATATATATGTTGTGTCCCTTTATAGTGGCTATTAGATGGAGCTGATCCATACTGTGTATAAGAAATATCAGTTATATAAAAACTGTGTATGGTTCAGATGAATATACAATATGTAGCATACCTTTCTGGCATTGAAGGGGTTAAGCTCATCCTCATATCTCTTGGGAATGAGACAGCACCAGAGACATAAATATTAAGGATACCCAGGGTGTGATCATTATTAATACACATTCTGGTACACACTACACACAGAGAATGGATACAATGTTACATGAACCATACTACATTATATATATACACACACACACACAGAGAATGGATACAATGTTACATGAACCATACTACATTATATATATATACACACACTCACAGAGAATGGATACAATGTTACATGAACCATACTACATTATATATATACACACACACACATAGAATGGATACAATGTTACATGAACCATACTACAGTATATATACTGTATATATACACACACACACAGAGAGAATGGATACAATGTTACATGAACCATACTACATTATATATATATATATACACACACAGAGAGAGAATGGATACAATGTTACATGAACCATACTACATTATATATATACACACACACACACACACACAGAGAATGGATACAATGTTACATGAACCATACTACATTATATATATACACACACACACACAGAGAATGGATACAATGTTACATGAACCATACTACATTATATATATACACACACACACAGAGAATGGATACAATGTTACATGAACCATACTACATTATATATATATATACACACACACACACACACAGAGAATGGATACAATGTTACATGAACCATACTACATTATATATATATATATATATATATATATATATATATATATATATATATATATATATATATATATATATACACACACACACAGAGAATGGATACAATGTTACATGAACCATACTACATTATATATATATACACACACAGAGAGAATGGATACAATGTTACATGAACCATACTACATTATATATATATATACACACTACACACAGAGACTGGATACAATGTTACATGAACCATACTACATTATATATATATACACACACTCACAGAGAATGGATACAATGTTACATGAACCATACTACATTATATATATACACACACACACACAGATCATGTTTATATACAGCTGTTCTTGCCCCCTACAACACAACTAATACACCAAGTACCAGCACCACAGTTTGATTTAGTTTTAGTCATGATCTTTTGGTTAAATTGCATTACAATTGTAGTCATATTTTTGTTAATTAAACATTTTAATACGAAGTCAAGTAGGTTTGTTAGAAAAGAACATTAAACTTTCTTGATTTAGACAGAACATGCAATTAATCCCCCCCCCCCCCAGTTTATTTGTATTATTAAATTGTGCACAATATTTTTATATGCACACTTTCTGAGGTACCAGCTACCTACTGAGCATGTACAAGACTTATACAAGTCTGTGATTGGTTGATGATTGTCAGGTGACACAGGGGACAGTAAAATAAAAAGAAACTTGGAAATTTCTAAGAAAATAAAAATATGCTACTTGCTGAAGGACTAATGTTTTGTCTTTTTGCATTTATTGACTATTCAGTTCTGTATTTAATGGCCCTTTTATTAGTATATCTATATATAAAAGTTTTACATTTCTTCCCATGTAAGGGTAGGGTTATATATATATATATGTTGTGTCCCTTTATAGTGGCTATTAGATGGAGCTGATCCATACTGTGTATAAGAAATATCAGTTATATAAAAACTGTGTATGGTTCAGATGAATATACAATATGTAGCATACCTTTCTGGCATTGAAGGGGTTAAGCTCATCCTCATATCTCTTGGGAATGAGACAGCACCAGAGACATAAATATTAAGGATACCCAGGGTGTGATCATTATTAATACACATTCTGGTACACACTACACACAGAGAATGGATACAATGTTACATGAACCATACTACATTATATATATACACACACACACAGAGAATGGATACAATGTTACATGAACCATACTACATTATATATATATACACACACACACATAGAATGGATACAATGTTACATGAACCATACTACAGTATATATACTGTATATATACACACACACAGAGAGAATGGATACAATGTTACATGAACCATACTACATTATATATATACACACACACACAGAGAATGGATACAATGTTACATGAACCATACTACAGTATATATACTGTATATATACACACACACAGAGAGAATGGATACAATGTTACATGAACCATACTACATTATATATATACACACACACACAGAGAGAATGGATACAATGTTACATGAACCATACTACATTATATATATATATATATACACACACACAGAGAGAATGGATACAATGTTACATGAACCATACTACATTATATATATACACACACACACAGAGAGAATGGATACAATGTTACATGAACCATACTACATTATATATATACACACACACACAGAGAATGGATACAATGTTACATGAACCATACTACATTATATATATATATACACACACAGAGAATGGATACAATGTTACATGAACCATACTACATTATATATATATATATATATATATATATATATATATATATATATATATATATATATACACACACACACAGAGAGAATGGATACAATGTTACATGAACCATACTACATTATATATATATACACACACAGAGAGAATGGATACAATGTTACATGAACCATACTACATTATATATATATATATATACACACTACACACAGAGACTGGATACAATGTTACATGAACCATACTACATTATATATATATACACACACTCACAGAGAATGGATACAATGTTACATGAACCATACTACATTATATATATACACACACACACACAGATCATGTTTATATACAGCTGTTCTTGCCCCCTACAACACAACTAATACACCAAGTACCAGCACCACAGTTTGATTTAGTTTTAGTCATGATCTTTTGGTTAAATTGCATTACAATTGTAGTCATATTTTTGTTAATTAAACATTTTAATACGAAGTCAAGTAGGTTTGTTAGAAAAGAACATTAAACTTTCTTGATTTAGACAGAACATGCAATTAATCCCCCCCCCCAGTTTATTTGTATTATTAAATTGTGCACAATATTTTTATATGCACACTTTCTGAGGTACCAGCTACCTACTGAGCATGTACAAGACTTATACAAGTCTGTGATTGGTTGATGATTGTCAGGTGACACAGGGGACAGTAAAATAAAAAGAAACTTGGAAATTTCTAAGAAAATAAAAATATGCTACTTGTTGAAGGACTAATGTTTTGTCTTTTTGCATTTATTGACTATTCAGTTCTGTATTTAATGGCCCTTTTATTAGTATATCTATATATAAAAGTTTTACATTTCTTCCCAACAGAAACTTATGACATGATAGCTCTTTATACAGAGATTGTGTTATTGTATATTCACTATAGGTTCCTCTTAAACCCTAGCTTTATTATTGGGCAGTATTACCTATACTGTATCTGTAGCTATATGGAAGGAAAATAACCCGGTCCTTTATGCTGCTTGTATTTATCTAAAATGCACTGAACATATAGGGCCAGATTCATCAAGCTAGGGCACACAGGTGTGTACGTATTCGCCCCTGTCCGCCCCAGCTCGCCTGTGGTGGGCAGCAATCCGCAGCTGAAATTCAAGGGCGCTATTTTGCGCTCTTGTGCAACACTGACTCCTGCCTGCGCGTGATTGACTGTGCAATCGAACGACAATTCCCCACCTAAGAGGTATAGAAGAGGATAGGGAAGCAGTGGTCTCATAACCACTGCTTGAAAAATACTGACGGCAGGTTCTCTTGTTATAAATACTGACTGTAGGTTTTCTTGTGATAAATACTGACTGTAGGTTCTCTTGTGATAAATAATGACTGCAGGTTCTCCTGTGATAAATACTGACTGCAGGTTCTCTTGTGATAAATAATGACTGCAGGTTCTCCTGTGATAAATACTGACTGCAGGTTCTCCTGTGATAAATACTGACTGCAGGTTCTAAAGTGATAAATACTGACTGCAGGTTCTCCTGTGATAAATACTGACTGCAGGTTCTCCTGTGATAAATACTGACTGCAGGTTCTCCTGTGATAAATACTGACTTCAGGTTCTAAAGTGATAAATACTGACTGCAGGTTCTCCTGTGATAAATACTGACTGCAGGTTCTCCTGTGATAAATACTGACTGCAGGTTCTCCTGTGATGAATACTGACTGTAGGTTCTCCTGTGTTAAATACTGACTGCAAGTTCTCCTGTGATAAATACTGACTGTAGGTTCTCTTGTGATAAATACTAACTGCCGGCTCTCTTGTGATAAGTACTGACTGCAGGTTCTCCTGTGATAAATACTGACTGCAGGTTCTCTTGTGATAAATACTGACTGCAGGTTCTCCTGTGATAAATACTGACTTCAGGTTCTCTTGTGATAAATACTGACTGCAGGTTCTCCTGTGATAAATACTGACTGCAGGTTCTCCTGTGATAAATACTGACTGCAGGTTCTCCTGTGATAAATACTGACTGCAGGTTCTCCTGTGATAAATACTGACTGCGGGTTCTCTTGTGATAAATACTGACTGCAGGTTCTCCTGTGATAAATACTGACTGCAGGTTCTCTTGTGATAAATAATGACTGCAGGTTCTCCTGTGATAAATACTGACTGCAGGTTCTCCTGTGATAAATACTGACTGCAGGTTCTCCTGTGATAAATACTGACTGCAGGTTCTCCTGTGATAAATACTGACTGCAGGTTCTCCTGTGATAAATACTGACTGCAGGTTCTCCTGTGATAAATACTCACTGTAGGTTCTCGTGTGATAAATACTAACTGCCGGCTCTCTTGTGATAAATACTGACTGCAGGTTCTCTTGTGATAAATACTGACTGCAGGTTCTCCTGGTTATAAATACTGACTGCAGGTTCTCCTGTGATAAATACTGACTGCAGGTTCTCTTGTGATAAATACTGACTGCAGGTTCTCCTTTGATAAATACTGACTGCAAGTTCTCCTGTGATAAATACTGACTGCAGGTTCTCCTGGTGAGAAATACTGACTGCAGGTTCTCCTGTTATAAATACTGACTGCAGGTTACCCTTTGATAAATACTGACTTCAGACTCTGTTGCGATAAATACTGAATGCAGGTTCTCTTGTGATAAATACTGACCGCAGGTTCTCCTGTGATAAATACTGACTGCACGCTTTCTTGTGATAAATACTGACTGTAAGTTCTCCTGTGATAAATACTGACTGCAGGTTCTCTTGTGATAAATACTGACTGCAGGTTCTTCTGTGATAAATACTGACTGCAGGTTCTCTTGTGATAAATACTGACTGCAGGTTCTCCTGTGATAAATACTGACTGATGGTTCTCCTGTGATAAATACTGACTCCAGGTTTTCTTGTGATAAATACTGACTGCAGGTTCTCTTGTGATATATGACTGCAGGTTCTCTTGTGATAAATACTGACTGCAGGTTCTCTTGTGATAAATACTGACTGCAGGTTCTCCTGGATAAATACTGACTGCAGGTTCCCCTGTGATAAATACTGACTGCAGGCTCCCCTGTGATAAATACTGACTGCAGGTTCTCCTGTGATAAATACTGACTGCAGGTTCCCCTGTGATAAATACTGACTGCAGGCTCCCCTGTGATAAATACTGACTGCAGGTTCTCCTGTGATAAATACTGACTGCAGGTTCTCCTGTGATAAATACTGACTGCAGGTTCTCCTGTGATAAATACTGACTGCAGGTTCTCCTGTGATAAATACTGACTGCAGGTTCTCTTGTGATAAATACTGACTGCAGGTTCTCCTGTGATAAATACTGACTGCAGGTTCTCCTGTGATAAATACTGACTGCAGATAAAAACACTTGTGAGCCCAATCCCCATTATGGACCTACTCACAAGCGTTACCCTCAAATGTATGAGATATGGATACTGTGAATGAGCGGGATCCTCCTGGATCAGTCAGCTAAAATGACAATATCCAAACAGTGTCCCAGTGCCACCCTGAGATTTTTTTTCAGTCCCGGATACCGAGGGGAATTTACTGTCCCAATAGTTCAAAGTTACTATTAAAATGAGCACAGTCCTTCAGTGCAAATAACAAGCAACTTGAAAACAAACACTCAGTGATGCGTACAATACTGTGAAGTGAAGGGGGCAATCCTTACCTGTTTCCCGAGTGTAAATCCATTTCTTCAGAGGCAATTTCACATGCATTTTATGCTTTGCAGCTGGTATAACAAGTCTTTGGAAAACATTAATTGAAAAACTATTTCATAGTACACTGTAGCCTTTAAATTCACCACATTCCTTTAAATGGGAATGAGAGGCAATGCTGTCTGTTGCATCTAAACAAAGGTAAATTATTTTGTAATATAGTTTGTATTTTGTACCAGTTCCCCCTGTGCTGAATAGTAACTGATTATCAGTTCCCTGCACGAGGAGGTGTGTCCATCGTGATTCCTTTACATCCAGTTCCTTCTGAATCTCAAGTTAAATTTATAGCAATTTTATTTTGTATGAAAAATTCTTAACCAGAATAATTTCTGATATTTATTATGATGGATAGAAACCATTTGCTCTTCATGTCCTGTGACGTACAGGGTTAGCCAACCCTGCAACTGTCACCAGTTTGTCACAGAAAGGGTTAACCGACCCTTTCCACTTTAACCAGTTTGTCACAGTCTAGCCACTGCAGGCAAGCATGTGACTTAGTTCAGTGGGTACAAGGTTACTAGACCCAGACTTAATTCCACCCACACTAAACTATCTCTGCTCCCACAACTTTAAGATTATTATATGGGGAATCCTAAGGAAAAACCCAGACTAACAGATTAAAAAATCCCAAAATACAGTTTGGCAAAAATCAAACTAAAAACGTAATACTGTTATTATTAGTCTATTTGATATTGTAGTTCAAATATTAGGCAAAGGCACAAACGTAATAAAGGAACATTTATAATAAACAAAAACAGAGTCACAGTGCATTTATATAAGAAAAGAGTTAACAAACACATTTATAAAAAGCAACAGTTTTTAAAATAAAAAAGAAGTAAAAAACAGAATTGAATTCTGTACTGACTGAAGTTATAGGATAACTTATACTTTTAGTTATGTGTACACAGTCATGGCCAAAAATATTGGCGCCCCTGCATTTCTGTCAGATAATGTACCACTTCACCCAGAAAATTGTTGCAATTACAAATGTTTAGGCATTCTCATGTTTATTTATTTTGTTTATATTGGTATGACACAAAAAAAGTGAAGAAAAAAAACTAAAATCTGACACATTTCACAAACTCCACAAATGGACTGGACAAATTATTGGCACCTTCTCAAAATTGTAAGAAATAATTGCATCCCAAGTTTGTGATGCTCCTGTATTTTGTGATTAACCCTTTGATGACAGGGTTAATTTGTCTACATCGGAAAACAATTTTCCAATGTAAGCAAATTGATAGGATCAGGTCTGGGGGGCTTCCCTATGATGCTAGACACACCCTCCAGATCGTGATCACATCCTGAAAGCACTTCAGGATAGCCAAACAGCTAGGACGTTCTATTCCATCCTAACGGCGCTAAAGCCTGGCGTGGTTAGGACAGAATAGAATGCCATAACGGTGTTAAAAGGTTAAACTCACCTGTATCAATTAACATGTGCTGACAATAAAGAAATCACACTGGCAACCAGTTAAAATGGTGAAAAATTGACACAATCTTTCTGTTGTTTGTGCCACACTGAGCATGGAGAAGAGAAAGAGCAGCAAAGAATTGTCTGAAGATTTGAGAACAAAAATTGTGGAAAAGCATGGACAATCTCAAGGTTACAAATCCATCTCCAGAGATCTGACTGTTCCTGTGCCCACTGTGCGCAACATTGCCAAGAAGTTTACGGCCCATGGCACTGTAGCTAATCTCCTTGGACATGGACAAAACAGAAAAATTGATCAAAGACTGCAATAAAGGATTGTTCGAATGGTGGATAAAAAACCTCAATCAACTCCCAGACAAATTCAAGCTGATTTTCATGCATAGGTTACAAATGTATAAGCTTGCACTGTACGTCGCCATCTGAATGAAAAGGGACGCTATAGTAAAAGACCAAGGAGGACCCCACTGCTGACACAGAAACATAAAATAGCCAGATTGGAATTTGCCAAAACTTACCCGAGGAAGTCAAAATGCTTTTGGGAGAATGTGTTGTATACAGACAAAACAAAATTACAGCTTTTTAGTAAACCCCATCATTCAACTGCTTTCAGAAAAAGAAATTAGGTTTTTAAAGAAAAGAATACAGTCCCTACAGTCAAACATGGTGGAGGTTCACTGATGTTTTGGGGTTGCTTTGCTGCTTCAGGCACTGAAAGTCTTGACTGTGTGCATGGCATTATGAAATCTGAAGACTACCAAAGAATTCTGTGGTGCAATGTAGGACCAAGTGCCAGAAAGTTGGGTCTCCGTCAGAGGTCATGGGTCTTACAGAAGGACAATGACCCAAAGCACACGTCAAAAAGCACCCAGAAATGGTTTAAGACAAAGTGCTGGAGAGTACTGAACTGGCCAGCAATGAGTCCAGATCTCAAACCCATAGAGCACCTGTGGAGAGATCTCGAAACAGCAGTTGGGAAAAGAAACCATTCCAATCTGAGAGACCTGGAGCAGTTGGCGAAAGAAGAGTGGTCCAGAATTCCAGTAAAGAGGTATAAGAAACTCATTGATGGTTACAGGAAGCGATTGATTTCCGTTATTTTTTCCAAGGAGTGTGCTACCAAATATTAAATTCAGGGTGCCAATAATTTTGTCTAGTCAACTTTTTGGAGTTTTGCGTGGAATGTGTCAGATTTGGCTTTTTGCTCTCCACTTTTTTGTGTTATACCAATACAAACAAAATAAATAAACATGAGAATGCCTAAACATTTGTAATTGCAACAATTTTCTGGGCAAGGTGGTGCATTATCTGACAGAAATGCAGGGGTGCCAATATTTTTGGCCATGACTGTATAATACACATACCCTTAATAGCAATCACATTGTGACATCAAGAGGATTAATTTGATACCAAACATGAAATATCTCTTATATTTATTAATCTTGTAATATAAAAGTGATCAAAACATGTCTTAAGCTATACCAGTGTTTCAATTCAAATTTGTAGGGACAGACATCGTTTTTTTTCTGTCTTTGACTCATAAAAATCCCACTCCTGAGAAGAGCAGATTGCACCTTGCATCTGGTTCTTCAGATTTAGGTAATAACAACTGTTCTTCCCAAAAACTTACTTTTTTAGATAGTTCTGATAGGAAGCTGTAAATAGCAGGACACAAAAAAAGAAAAGAACAAAATTAACCCCTGGCATCCTAAAATCATGAGGTATTGATGGCATGTCCCTCCCAAATTTGCTCCAGTATTTTACTACCATCTTCCTTACATCAGACCCCAACACCTAAGCTACCTCCATATAATACAGTAAATGAGAGTTTGCTGCATTTCCCAATAGCTGAAAACTTGTGCATTTTCCATGTCAATACCAATGTCACCCAGAGAGGTTTATTGGCAGCCAGCACATATGTTGTAAGAGCCCACAAGCTCAGTGAATTAACTCCTGCAGTGCCGGCACTAGAAGCACAGGATATAACCCTGGGTAAACTTTGTCATCTTTATCAAACCTGTGTTCACCTTTTTGTCTTTGTTATTTACAATCTTTTTATTTGTCTGTTATCATTATTTGCTATTTGTACCTAATGGCAGTTCTAGTAACTTACAGACCATTAACATACTAGAATTCTCCATCCTACAGTATAGTATAACTCTACCCCAATGAGATTACAGTCTAGTGGTGTAATGGTTGATTGTGTCCCTGAGATCTAGGTATATAATATGTTCAAAAGCTTAAAATCTAGTTATGTGATGGGAGACCATGTTCTACGGAGCTTAATCTAATGGTATAATGGGAGAATTTGCAGACGGAGCTTACAGTCTAGTGGTATAATGGGAGACTATGCCCAAGAAGCATACAGACTAGGGATATAATGAGAGACTTTGCCCAAGGAGCTTACAGTTTATGGGAATAATGGGAGACTTTGCCCAAGGAGCTTACATTCTATGGGCATAAAAAGAGATTGCCCAAGGAGCTTACATTCTACAGGTATAATAAGAGACTGCCCAAGGAGATTGCATTCTATGGGTATAATAAGAGACTGCCCAAGGAGCTTACAGTTTAGAGGTATATTGGGAGAGTTTATTCAAGGAGCTTACTGTCTAGGGGTATAATGGGAGACTATGCCCAAGTAGCTTACATTCTACAGGTATAATGAGAGACTGCGCAAGGTGCTTACTCTCTAGGGATATAATGGGAAACTATGCCCAAGGAGCTTACATTCTACAGGTATAATGAGAGACTGCCCAAGGAGCTTACATTCTAAAGGTATAGTGAGAGACTGCCCAAGGAGCTTACATTCTATAGGTATAATGAGAGACTGCCCAAGGAGCTTACATTTTACAGGTATAGTGAGAGACTGCCCAAGGGGCTTACATTCTACAGGTATAGTGAGAGACTGCTCAAGGGGCTTACATTCTACAGGTATAGTGAGAGACTGTCCAAGGAGCTTACATTCTACAGGTATAGTGAGAGACTGCTCAAGGAGCTTACTGTATAGGGGTATAATGGGAAAGTATGCCCAAGGAGCTTACATTCTACAGGTATAGTAAGAGACTGCCCAAGGAGCTTACATTCTACAGGTATAGTGAGAGACTGCCCAAAGAGCTTACATTCTACAGGTATAATAAGAGACTGCCCAAGGAGCTTACATTCTACAGGTATAGTGAGAGACTGCCCAAGGAGCTTACATTCTACAGGTATAGTGAGAGACTGCCCAATGAGCTTACATTCTACAGGTATAATGAGAGACTGCCCAAGGAGCTTACATTCTACAGTTATAGTGAGAGACTGCCCAAGGAGCTTACATTCTACAGGTATAGTGAGAGACTGCCCAATGAGCTTACATTCTACAGGTATAATGAGAGACTGCCCAATGAGCTTACATTCTACAGGTATAATGAGAGACTGCCCAAGGAGCTTACATTCTACAGGTATAGTGAGAGACTGCCCAAGGAGCTTACATTCTACAGGTATAGTGAGAGACTGCCCAAGGAGCTTACATTCTACAGGTATAATGAGAGACTGCCCAAGGAGGTTACATTCTACAGGTATAGTGAGAGACTGCCCAAGGAGCTTACATTCTACAGGTATAATGAGTGACTGCCCAAGGAGCTTACATTCTACAGGTATAGTGAGAGACTGCCCAAGGAGCTTACATTCTACAGGTATAGTAAGAGACTGCCCAAGGAGCTTACATTCTACAGGTATTATAAAAGACTTTACCCAAGGAGATAAGATAATTAGCAGTTAGTAGATCTGGATGTATACAGATATAGCATTTGTACATCTAACGCAGCCATCTTTAATAACCCCAGGAGATTCTGTGTCAAGCGTCAATATCTGAGTACAACAGGAAAGGATTGAGTGTCCTCTCAGGGGGCCAGTGGAAATAGCATTTGTACAAAGAGGGGCTGAGTAGTTTGTTTGGCACCCTGGGGAAAGCTGAGGGATTGTTCTTTTCCACAGCTAATTCCCTCCACACTTCTGAGAAAGCTGCATCTGGTAAAATAATGCAGATAGTACGACCCACATCACTATATTGGGGAGTAAATATCACTCTGTTTATGGCAGCAATAACTAAACAGTATTCTCCTCTATCTACCTGAGCTTCACAACCAAAACTTCTTGAATTGTGTTTGAACCCAGCCCTAAAGATAACGCAGATAGTCTGAACCTTTCATTTATTTAGCTATTGCCTTTAGTTCTGTTGTTTTTCAGCACTTAGTATTGTGTTCGGGGGAAGTATTGTTTCAAGAAATCTGTGTTTGGGAATTTTTATATAGCTTTGATAGATAGTATGTGTGTTTCTGTGTGTGTGTATGTGTTTCTGTGTGTGTGTATATCTATATCTGTGTGTGCATATGTATGTGTATATATGTGTATGTGTGTATATGTGTATGTGTGTGTATATGTGTATGTGTGTGTGTATTTGTGTATGTGTGTGTGTATGTGTGTGTATGTGTTTCTGTGTGTGTATATGTGTATGTATGCATGTGTGTTTCTGTGTGTGTGTGTATGTGTTTCTGTGTGTGTATATGTGTATGTATGCATGTGTGTTTCTGTGTGTGTATGTGTTTCTGTGTGTGCGTGCGTGTGTGTGTGTATATCTATATCTGTGTGTGCATATGTATGTGTATATATGTGTATGTGTGTATATGTGTATGTGTGTGTATATATGTATGTGTGTGTGTATATATGTGTGTGTGTATGTGTGTGTCTCTGTGTGTATGTGTCTGTGTGTATATGTGTATGTGTGTGTGTGTGTGTGTGTGTGTCAGTGTGCGTGTGTCTGTTTGTGTGTGGTGTGCACATCTGTATGTTTGTGTATGTATGTGTCTGTGAATGTGTGTATCTATGTGTGCTTATTTGTATGTGAATGTGTGTATGTATATATGTTTATTTGTATGTATATATGTTTATTTGTATGTATATATGTTTATTTGTATGTGCATGTGTGTATGTATATGTTTATTTGTATGTGAATGTGTGTATGTATATGTTTATTTGTATCTGCATGTGGGTATGTATATATGTTTATTTGTATGTGTATGTATATATGTTTATTTGTATGTGTATGTATATATGTTTATGTGTATCTGCATGTGTGTATGTGTATATGCTTATTTGTATGTGTGTGTATGTATATATATTTATGTGTATCTGCATGTGTGTATGTATATATGTTTATGTGTATCTGCATGTGTGTATGTATATGTTTATTTGTATGTACGTGTGTGTATGTATATATGTGTATGTATATGTGCATGTGTGTATGTATATATGTTTATTTGTATATGTATGTAAATATGTTTATGTGTATGTGCATGTGTATATGTTTATGTGTATGTATATATGTTTATGTGTATGTATATATGTTTATGTGTATGTATATATGTGTATGTATATATGTTTATGTGTATGTATATATGTGTATGTATATATGTTTATGTGTATGTATATATGTTTATGTGTATGTATATATGTGTATGTATATATGTTTATGTGTATGTATATATGTGTATGTATATATGTTTATGTGTATGTGCATGTGTGTATGTATATATGTTTATGTGTATGTATATATGTTTATGTGTATGTATATATGTGTGTGTATGTATATATTTTTATGTGTATGTATATATGTGTATGTATATATGTTTATGTGTATGTATATATGTGTATGTACATATGTGTATGTATATATGTTTATGTATATATGTTTATGTGTATGTATATATGTGTATGTATATATGTTTATGTGTATGTATATATGTTTATGTGTATGTGCATGTGTGTATGTATATATGTTTATGTGTATGTATATATGTTTATGTGTATGTATATATGTTTATGTGTATGTATATATGTTTATGTATATATGTTTATGTGTATGTATATATGTTTATGTGTATGTGCATGTGTGTATGTATATATGTTTATGTGTATGTATATATGTTTATGTGTATGTGCATGTGTGTATGTATATATGTTTATGTGTATGTATATATGTTTATGTGTATGTATATATGTTTATGTGTATGTATATATGTTTATGTGTATGTGCGTGTGTGTATGTATATATGTTTATGTGTATGTGCGTATGTGTATGTATATATGTGTATGTGTATGTGCGTGTGTGTATGTATATATGTTTATGTGTATGTGCGTGTGTGTATGTATATATGTGTATGTGTATGTGCGTGTGTGTATGTATATATGTTTATGTGTATGTGCGTGTGTATGTATATATGTGTATGTGTATGTGCGTGTGTGTATGTATATATGTTTATGTGTATGTGCGTGTGTGTATGTATATATGTGTATGTGTATGTGCGTGTGTGTATGTATATATGTTTATGTGTATGTGCGTGTGTGTATGTATATATGTGTATGTGTATGTGCGTGTGTGTATGTATATATGTTTATGTGTATGTGCGTGTGTGTATGTATATATGTGTATGTGCGTGTGTGTATGTATATATGTGTATGTGTATGTGCGTGTATGTATGAATGATAGATGATAAAGGAGCTACTTTATCTATCATCCTGTTGGAGTTGTTGCCTGTGAGTGAGATCTCTTCTGTGTAGGAGGATAGGAGATTAAATGGCGCACGCAGTACAGAAGACTTCTATGACATTTGTGAAGTGGAGAAGAGACCTGCATGGCCTATAATTAAGCTGATATCTGTGAAAAGCCCTCTTGTCCCACTTTACATGGATCACAACAGTGACAACAATAACAGCACAAAACACACCCAGGGGTCTCAGTTTCATGTGTCCTGGACAGAAGAGCAGATAAGATGACTTTTTCTCAGTCATTAGCCAATGGGTCCTCTATTCTACATCAAAGAACCAACAAAGTGAGTAAAGGAGAGGTCCCTGGGGCCCCCGGGCTGCTCGGGTTGCAGGTTGCTGTGTGGTCCCACTCAGGGTGAAGTTACAAACCACGTCTGTGTTACACCGTGTCCCGTCAATGGGGCTGAGGACATTTCAATAGAACATCTCTCACCAAATGCTCTGAGTTTCTCATACATAATATTGTACCTCACTCTAGTTGACTGGTATTATTCAGCCTTAGAAATACTTTGTCTTGTCTATCCCTAATATCCATTGTAAGGGCCACAGGAGAGCATGGCATGGAATGACTAATACACTTCCTTATATTGCCCTCTGCAAGGCTTATCATGGCTGTACTACAAATCTTCTGCTTTCCAAAAGCATTTACCTTTGGAGACGCTGAACATAAATGGCTGAAATTTGTCAGTGCACTTCCGTCAATACCTTATTTTTTAAAATTAAATGAGTTTTATTTTATAAAATAACATTTTGCTGGCATTGAGCTAGATTCCAAGTGGTGTGCTAACTGTTGTGCACAATCGATATCGGATTTTTGCACGTGTTAGAAATAGCACGTGTTTTACAAGTGTAAACATGTAGTGTGTTAAAAAAGCTGCTCTAAGCACAGCTTAAATACATTAAAATACAGTGTTACACTCATATAAACACTATCTGATGAAAATGATTCATATAAATATAAAAATATATAAGGATTAAAAGGTATATGGTCTATGACAAGGTGTATGACTGCAAAGGGCTTTATTGTATATATACATACATATACATGTCTAAATATGTGCATGTATATATATATATATATATACAGTATATCCGTTGACTTCTATGAGGAGATAATATTAACATGGTCTCAATATCATGAAGTCCTTTGGTTAGCGTTCATCGGCTTTCGCTTGTGTGCAATCTTTTTACTTTCAACTTGTAATAAGTGCGATAACCGCCACGCACAAAAAGATTACTTTTACACTTGAGTGAAAGCTCTAAATAGGGCGTCACTTGAAGTGTAGCCCATAAATAGATAATACAAAGCTACAGAAAAAAAACTAAAACGATGAGGTTTATATATAGTTTGCATTCCAAGATTCGAAGCCCTCACAGTTGCAACCTCATAAGACTGCTGCTTCCTAACCTTTCCCCCACGTTAGAAGCAGTAGACTAAAATCACCACAACTAATCATACCAAGATGATTCACAGCCCATGCTCTCATATGATTGGTTGCATGAACGCAGGGGGCGGGATTGCACGACAGAGCTCTTGTGCTGTCTTAAATTTCACCAGGCAATGCTGGATCACTTGTGGCGATTGTTGGTAGACAGGTTCCCTCTTTGTTAACTAGTTCGCCCATACTTACAAATATACCGTTATATCCAATTTGTGAAATTTGCTTTTCAAACAAGTAAAATTATTTGTATTTGCCATATAGCTTAAACAATTACATTCATGTCAAGGTTTACATTTTTACTCAAATAAAAAAAGCAGAGGAGGTTCTGATTTTAGTTATTTTTTACAGTTGTTCTTGCATGTAATATATTGATGGGTGCAGCATTTATGTTTTACATTAGACATGCAATTTTGTGTTGCTTTTTTATTTGTTTTGAAGAATAAAATACCATACTCGCACGCAAACATAATCACATTTTCTCAAGGGCACTAACCTGACATGAAAATATGAATATTTCACATTCCAATGTTCTTCACATAGCAGAATATGTTCTATTTATTCATAAATAAATATTTCTAAATATATCTGATGGTATTTTGGTACAATATATATTTATATAGGTAGAGATATATACAAATTAATATAGGAATATCTTATTAAAAATATTTAGAACATATTGTGCTATGTGCAGAGCAATGTGACATATTTACAGTAAATACACAGTATAATACTTTATTGACAATGAATATTGCATTAATATGCTTTAAAATGTTTTTATATTTTATCTACTTGAGTGCAAAGGGCTCCAATGCACATATATATATATACAGTATATATCTATATATATATATATATATATATATATATATATACATATATGTGTGTGTATTTATATGTTTTGATATGTGTATATATGTCTGTAAATACTTATATACACATATAAATACATAAATACATATGTACACACATACACACACCCTTTGCAGTTTTTTCTAACACCTGAGACCTCATATATTTGAGCCCTTATAACTTTTTTGTGCAATCACTTTATTTAATAATGTTTATTAGAAAATGTTATTATGAGTGTAACTGTACTCTTAAATGTATTTTTTGATCTGTTATGCGACACTTTTTTGTTTTGTTAGACAGTTAACCAGTGCTCTGAGGTAGTTATATCCCAACATGCGTTACATTCAATTGCGTTCTAGTGATCATGTTTACTTTAACATGTAATACGCTCGCTACATCCAACGCGCTCAAACAGCCGCAATAAACCTGATATCGCTTATGCATAACTGTTAGCGCGCCACTTGTAATTTAACGCTAAATATTTAATATAACACTACGAACTAATAAATTAAAATTACACTATAGAATAACTCTTCAGAAGCTTACAAGACACCACAATAAAATATTGAAACACTAATCATTACGATATGGTTATTACTCGAATTTGTAAAACATTAATGCTATTAATCTTATAACATGCATTTTTTTCATCTGAAAGAGTTAACATTTCCCCAAGCTTCTATATTCCAGAGAGACAGCACCTGTTATTTGTCATATTTCTAACTACGCTCATTTACCTGAGTGAAAAAAAAAAACTGGGATTTTTCTCACAGGGCAAAATTGAAGCTTTCAACCCTCTAAACTATGAAATTAGTCACCAAGATAAAGCTTCAAAGAAGCCAAAGAACTCGTTAGTATAATATTTCTTAAAAACGTCAATAAGCCAGTCTGACTGGTGAATGGTAAAATGTAGGTGTTAGTAGAAGGACGTGAAAATTCCCAAAGGCTGGAATCCAGCACATTTCTGAATCAACGCCTGTCTGTTATTTATTATTGGCATAGGATCTGGCATCTCTCAGTAATCCAGACTTTCCAACATGATGGCTTGAGAATGCCATATATACGTCTGTTAATATTCACATTTTAACAAGTGAGTTATATCGGAAACATTTTTTTTGGAAGCACTTAGAAAAAAACAATAACACATCAAAAAAACTGACATATGAATTGCATATTATGTTGTCCTAGATAAAATGATTCAGTGTTTAGACTAACAGCTCATTTAAATTGTGTAAGATATACTTGTAGTAAAAATATATATATATATATTGTAAAAGGTCCAGAATAAAATTATTAACAGTTAGAAATATCTGTTTCTTAAAAAAAAATACTGCTACCTACCTTTAATATTTTTGTTAATCAGAACACTATAAAATATTTTTTTCTGATTTCTTCTATTTATTTTGGTATTTTTTTAACTGTGTTGTAATTTAAATGTATATTTTAGTTTAATTTTAATTTAAAATGTAAAAAAAAAAATTTTTTATCTATTTTTTAATTTTTTTTTTTGCCTTTCAAATTGTCCTGTACATCTTAAATTTATTTTGATGGAATATAGACTTTATTATTTTATATTTTGATCTAAATTAAAAGAAACATCAACTGAAATTATGGAAGTAAAAATACCTTAGTCCTGGAACGTTGATAATGTTTATAGACCTCCATAATTTGATTTTAAAAAAAGTATTGATTCCTTTATTCTAGATGTGCTTCTGTCTGTCATTAGTTTATAAATGTAACAGTATTTTCCTTTTTTTTCATCAATATGATTTTTGTAACTTTATTATCATAATCTTTTTTCAGGTCTACAATTTTATTTAATTACTGTATTTTTGTTTTAAAACACAGTCTTGTTACATAACTTTAATGTTCTGTTTCTAATATTGTTTAACTTGTATCCTGTTATTTGCTTGTGTGTTAATAAAAATCAGGAAAATGATCATCTTACTGCAACAAAAAATATATTACTCTGTGCACATAGCCATAATTTAAGAACACTGTAGGCAAAAAATAAAATAATTAAAAAAAAAAAGATTTAACATACAGTGACCCCATTCAAACCCAATAGATGAGTTGTCCAAAAATATTGTCTGTGCACTCTTTTTTACTTATTTTTTCAAAGCCATTTCAATTTCATTAGAAGCATTAGAAGTTAGTATTGGTGATGACTTAAAAAAATAATATAAATTCATGATATGTGCAATTGATAATTTTATATTATTGGGTATTTTTAATTTTAGACATCTAGAAATGCAATTACAGTTATAAATGTACAGTCAAATAATTGTGTTTAACGTGTTAACAAGGGGGTTTTCATTTGCTTACTCTTGTTGAATCAGGTAAGTCTAAAGCTCATGCAAAAAAAAAAGCTGATGGAAAAGGAATAAGAATTTTTTGCTGGATTTATTAATATTTTTTTAACCATTTACACATCTAACCTGACCACAATCAAATATAGCAGATAAAAATAGTGAACGTCTTTCAGTGTTTTATTATATAAGGCTCAGGAAGGTCTCTGTATTTATAATATATGTACCTATCTCTGTATTTATAATATATGTACCTATATCTGTATTTATAATATATGTACCTATCTCTGTACTTATAATATATGTACCTATCTCTGTACTTATAATATATGTATCTATCTCTGTATTTATAATATATGTACCTATCTCTGTACTTATAATATATGTACCTATCTCTGTATTTATAATATATGTACCTATCTCTGTATTTATAATATATGTACCTATATCTGTATTTATAATATATGTACCTATCTCTGTACTTATAATATATGTACCTATCTCTGTACTTATAATATATGTATCTATCTCTGTATTTATAATATATGTACCTATCTCTGTACTTATAATATATGTACCTATCTCTGTATTTATAATATATGTACCTATCTCTGTACTTATAATATATGTACCTATCTCTGTACTTATAATATATGTACCTATCTCTGTATTTATAATATATGTACCTATCTCTGTACTTATAATATATGTACCTATCTCTGTATTTATAATATATGTACCTATCTCTGTACTTATAATATATGTACCTATCTCTGTACTTATAATATATGTACCTATCTCTGTATTTATAATATATGTACCTATCTCTGTACTTATAATATATGTACCTATCTCTGTATTTATAATATATGTACCTATCTCTGTACTTATAATATATGTACCTATCTCTGTATTTATAATATATGTACCTATCTCTGTACTTATAATATATGTATCTATCTCTGTATTTATAATATATGTACCTATCTCTGTATTTATAATATATGTACCTATCTCTGTATTTATAATATATGTACCTATCTCTGTATTTATAATATATGTACCTATCTCTGTATTTATAATATATGTACCTATCTCTGTATTTATAATATATGTACCTATCTCTGTACTTATAATATATGTATCTATCTCTGTATTTATAATATATGTACCAATCTCTGTATTTATAATATATGTACCTATATCTGTATTTATAATATATGTACCTATCTCTGTACTTATAATATATGTACCTATCTCTGTACTTATAATATATGTACCTATCTCTGTATTTATAATATATGTACCTATCTCTGTATTTATAATATATGTACCTATATCTGTATTTATAATATATGTACCTATCTCTGTACTTATAATATATGTACCTATCTCTGTACTTATAATATATGTACCTATCTCTGTATTTATAATATATGTACCTATCTCTGTATTTATAATATATGTACCTATCTCTGTACTTATAATATATGTATCTATCTCTGTATTTATAATATATGTACCTATCTCTGTATTTATAATATATGTACCTATATCTGTATTTATAATATATGTACCTATCTCTGTACTTATAATATATGTACCTATCTCTGTACTTATAATATATGTACCTATCTCTGTATTTATAATATATGTATCTATCTCTGTATTTATAATATATGTACCTATCTCTGTACTTATAATATATGTACCTATCTCTGTATTTATAATATATGTACCTATCTCTGTATTTATAATATATGTACCTATCTCTGTATTTATAATATATGTACCTATCTTTGTACTTATAATATATAAACCTATTGTAAATTCTATGTTATTAGTTGTTGCAAAGGTGTCTGTTTTGGGTTTCCATATAAATGTATCTGTGGGGGGGCAATAAAATAAAATGTAATGAGTTATAGTAATCACTGGCAACATATGCAAAAGAGAGTAACTAGCTGTACAGTTTACAAATGGTGGCTTATAGGCATCAGAAGTGTGACCCATATGGATGATTATGGTTGACTATAAGGAGCAGCCCCCCAACACCTCTAAAGCCTATGCTATGTAAAAGCTTCTGACTCAAGAGCTAACAATCCACTAGTAACACCTGAGACCACTGTTACACATGCAGTGCACCTAACAACGGTTCCCAGTGCTTTGTCTGGGTGTCAGACCACCCAATATCACTGATAGAATCTGTATCAGTTCAGCATTTGAAGGGAAATTAATTCAAGATGTGACTATGACCCAACCCCCTGTTCACTGATGTTTACAACTACTTGGTGATTTTACATGTATGAAATCATAGGGTTTGGTGAGAGGGGAACGGCTGAGTGCCAAAGACAACTTAACTAGCAAGGATGGAGGAGCCAGGGAGGAAAGAAGAGGAGGATTTAAAGTACCAGAGGAGGAAAGAGAAGTGATAAACTATAATTATCTGAGCTCTGATGAAAGAGCATAGGGCAGGATTTATAATATGGATGTGTGACAGGCAGGAGAGAGAGAGAAAGAGAGAGAGAGAGAGAGAGAGAGAGAGAGAGAGAGAGAGAGAGAGAGAGAGAGAGAGAAAGAGAAAGTGAAAGAGAGAGAGAGAAAGAAAGAAAGAAAGAGAGAGAGAGAGAGAGAGAGAGAGAGAGAGAGGAGTGTGAGAGAGAGAGAGAGAGAGAGAAAGAAAAAGAGAGATAGATAGATAGATAGATAGATAGATAGATAGATAGACAGATGATAGATGATAGATAGATAGATAGATAGATAGATAGATAGATAGATAAATAGATAGATAGAAAAATAGAGAGAGAGAGAGATGTGGATAGAGACAGAGAAGGAGAGATAGAAAGAGTGTGAGAGATATATGTATATAGAGAGAGGAGAGAGATATGAATAGAGAGAGTGAGAGATTAAGAGATAGAGAGAGAGAGAAAGAAAGAGAGAGTAAAATAGTGAGAGAGAAATAGAGGGAGAGAAAAAAAAGAAAGAGAGGAGAGACATTATTACTGCAAAGCAGACACACTATTGACTACACACATTTATACTGTAGAGCAGACACACTAAGACTACACACATTTATACTGTAGAGTAGACACACTATAGACTACACACATTTATACTGTAGAGCAGACACACTATAGACTACACACATTTATACTGTAGAGTAGACACACTATAGACTACACACATTTATACTGTAGAGTAGACACACTATAGACTACACACATTTATACTGTAGAGTAGACACACTATAGACTACACACATTTATACTGTAGAGTAGACACACTATAGACTGCATACATTTATACTGTAGAGCAGACACACTATAGACTACACACATTTATACTGTAGAGTAGACACACTATAGACTACACACATTTATACTGTAGAGCAGACACACTATAGACTGCATACATTTATACTGTAGAGTAGACACACTATAGACTACACACATTTATACTGTAGAGTAGACACACTATAGACTACACACATTTATACTGTAGAGCAGACACACTATAGACTGCATACATTTATACTGTAGAGCAGACACACTATAGACTACACACATTTATACTGTAGAGCAGACACACTATAGACTACACACATTTATACTGTAGAGCTCGCCAGAAACAGCAGTTATGAAGCAGCGGTCACAAAGACCGCTGGTCTATAACCTGTCCGCCTGCTTTGAGCAGGCGGACAGACATCTCTGGAAATCACCCCCATTGGCCGTGAGTCTGCAGGGGGTGGCGTTGCACCAGCAGCTCTTGTGAGCTGCTGGTGCAATGTTGAATACGGCGAGCATATTGCTTGCTGTATTCAGCGAGGTCTGTCGGACCTGATCTGCACTTGATAACTTGGGGCCATATGCTGCAAAGCAGACACACAACTCCCATCTCTCTATACACTAGACACATATATACTGCAGAGCAGACACACTCACAGCCTCTCTATACACTACACACATATATGCTGCAGAGCAGACACACTACTCCCATCTCTCTATACACTAGACACATATATACTGCAGAGCAGACACACTCACAGCCTCTCTATACACTACACACATATATGCTGCAGAGCAGACACACTACTCCCATCTCTCTATACACTAGACACATATATACTGCAGAGCAGACACACTCACAGTCTCTCTATACACTACACACATATATGCTGCAGAGCAGACACACTACTTCCATCTCTCTATACACTAGACACATATATACTGCAGAGCAGACACACTCACAGCCTCTCTATACACTACACACATATATGCTGCAGAGCAGACACACTACTCCCATCTCTCTATACACTAGACACATATATACTGCAGAGCAGACACACTCACAGCCTCTCTATACACTAGACACATATATGCTGCAGAGCAGACACGCTACTCTTATCTCTCTATACACTACACACATATATACTGCAGAACAGACACACTCCCAGCCTCTCTATACACTACACACATTTATACTGAAGAGCAGACACACTCACAGCCTCTCTATACACTAGACACATATATGCTGCAGAGCAGACACGCTACTCTTATCTCTCTATACACTACACACATATATACTGCAGAACAGACACACTCCCAGCCTCTCTATACACTACACACATTTATACTGAAGAGCAGACACACTCACAACCTCTCTATACACTACACACATTTATACTGAAGAGCAGATACACTCACAGCCTCTCTATACACTAGGCACATATATACAGCAGAGCAGACACACTCCCAGCCTCTCTATACACTACACACATATATACTGCAGAGCAGACACACTCCCAGCCTCTCTATACACTACACACATATACTGCAGAGCAGACACACTCACTGCCTCTCTACACACTACACACATTTATACTGAAGAGCAGACACACTCACAACCTCTCTATACACTACACACATTTATAATGAAGATCAGACACACTCCCAGCCTCTCTATACACTAGACACATATATAGTGCAGAGCAGACACACTCACAGCCTCTCTATACACTACACACATATATACTGAAGAGCAGACACACTTACAGCCTCTCTACACACTACACATACATATATACTACAGAGCAGACACACTACTCTCATCTTTCTATAGACTAGACACATATATACTGAAGAGCAGACACACTCACAACCTCTCTATACACTACACACATATATATGCTGCAGAGCAGACACACTCACAGCCTCTCTATACACTAGACACATATATACTGAAGAGCAGACACACTCACAGCCTCTCTCTATACACTACACACATATATACTACAGAACAGACACACTCACAGCCTCTCTATACACTACACACACATAAACAGCAGAGCAGACACACTCTCAGCCTCTCTACACACTACACACATATATACTGAATAGCAGACACACTCCCAGCCTCTCTATACACTAGACACATATATACTGCAGAGAAGACACACTCACAGCCTCTCTATACACTACACATATATATACTGAAGAGCAGACACACTCACAACCTCTCTATACACTACACACATATATACTGCAGTGCAGACACACTACTCTCATTTCTCTATACACTACACACATATATACTGCAGAGCAGACACACTCACAGCCTCTCTATACACTACACACATATATACTGAAGAGCAGACACACTTACAGCCTCTCTACACACTACACATACATATATACTACAGAGCAGACACACTACTCTCATCTCTCTATAGACTAGACACATATATACTGAAGAGCAGACACACTCACGGCCTCTCTACACACTACACACATTTATATGCTGCAGAGCAGACACACTCACAGCCTCTCTATACACTAGACACATATATACTACAGAGCAGATACACTCACAGCCTCTCTATACACTACACACATTTATATGCTGCAGAGCAGACACACTCACAGCCTCTCTATACACTACCCACATTTAAATGCTGCAGAGCAGACACACTCACAGCCTCTCTATACACTACACACATTAATATGCTGCAGAGCAGACACACTCACAACCTCTCTACACGCTACCCACATTTAAATGCTGCAGAGCAGACACACTCACAGCCTCTCTATACACTACACACATATATATGCTGCAGAGCAGACACACTCACAGCCTCTCTATACACTACACACATATATACTGCAGAGCAGACACACTCACAGCCTCTCTATACACTACACACATTTATATGCTGCAGAGCAGACACGCTACTCTCATCTCTCTATACACTACACACATATATACTGCAGAGCAGACACACTCACAGCCTCTCTATACACTACACACATATATACTGCAGAGCAGACACACTCACAGCCTCTCTATACACTACACACATTTATATGCTGCAGAGCAGACACACTCACAGCCTCTCTATACACTACACACATATATACTGCAGAGCAGACACACTACTCTCATCTCTCTATACACTAGACACATATATACTGCAGAGCAGACACACTCACAGCCTCTCTATACACTACACACATTTATATGCTGCAGAGCAGACACACTCACAGCCTCTCTATACACTACACACATATATACTGCAGAACAGACACACTCACAGCCTCTCTATACGCTACACACATATATACTGCAGAGCAGACACACTCACGCCTCTCTACACACTACACACACATATATATACTGCAGAGCAGACACACTCACAGCCTCTCTATACACTAGACACATATATATGCTGCAGAGCAGACACACTCACGGCCTCTCTACACGCTACACACATTTATATGCTGCAGAGCAGACACACTCACAGCCTCTCTATACACTACACACACATATATGCTGCAGAGCAGACACACTACTCTCATCTCTCTATACACTACACACATTTATATGCTGCAGAGCAGACACACTCACAGCCTCTCTATACACTACACACATTTATATGCTGCAGAGCAGACACACTCACAGCCTCTCTATACACTACACACATATATACTGCAGAGCAGACACACTACTCTCATCTCTCTATACACTAGACACATATATACTACAGAGCAGACACACTCACGGCCTCTCTACACACTACACACATATATATGCTGCAGAGCAGACACACTACTCTCATCTCTCTATACACTAGACACATATATACTACAGAGCAGACACACTCACGGCCTCTCTACACACTACACACATATATATGCTGCAGAGCAGACACACTCACAGCCTCTCTACACACTACACACATATATATGCTGCAGAGCAGACACACTCACAGCCTCTCTATACACTACACACACATATATGCTGCAGAGCAGACACACTACTCTCATCTCTCTATACACTACACACATTTATATGCTGCAGAGCAGACACACTCACAGCCTCTCTATACACTACACACATTTATATGCTGCAGAGCAGACACACTCACAGCCTCTCTATACACTACACACATATATACTGCAGAGCAGACACACTACTCTCATCTCTCTATACACTAGACACATATATACTACAGAGCAGACACACTCACGGCCTCTCTACACACTACACACATATATATGCTGCAGAGCAGACACACTACTCTCATCTCTCTATACACTAGACACATATATACTACAGAGCAGACACACTCACGGCCTCTCTACACACTACACACATATATATGCTGCAGAGCAGACACACTCACAGCCTCTCTACACACTACACACATATATATGCTGCAGAGCAGACACACTCACAGCCTCTCTACACACTACACACATATATATGCTGCAGAGCAGACACACTCACAGCCTCTCTATACACTACACACATTTATATGCTGCAGAGCAGACACACTCACAGCCTCTCTATACACTACACACATTTATATGCTGCAGAGCAGACACGCTACTCTCATCTCTCTATACACTACACACATTTATATGCTGCAGAGCAGACACACTCACAGCCTCTCTATACACTACACACATTTATATGCTGCAGAGCAGACACGCTACTCTCATCTCTCTATACACTACACACATATATATGCTGCAGAGCAGACACACTACTCTCATCTCTCTATACACTAGACACATATATACTACAGAGCAGACACACTCACAGCCTCTCTATACACTACACACATATATATGCTGCAGAGCAGACACACTCACAGCCTCTCTATACACTACACACATTTATATGCTGCAGAGCAGACACACTCACAGCCTCTCTATACACTACACACATTTATATGCTGCAGAGCAGACACGCTACTCTCATCTCTCTATACACTACACACATATATATGCTGCAGAGCAGACACACTACTCTCATCTCTCTATACACTAGACACATATATACTACAGAGCAGACACACTCACAGCCTCTCTATACACTACACACATATATATGCTGCAGAGCAGACACACTCACAGCCTCTCTATACACTACACACATTTATATGCTGCAGAGCAGACACACTCACAGCCTCTCTATACACTACACACATATATATACTGCAGAGCAGACACACTCACAGCCTCTCTATACACTACACACATTTATATGCTGCAGAGCAGACACACTCACAGCCTCTCTATACACTACACACATATATATACTGCAGAGCAGACACACTCACAGCCTCTCTATACACTACACACATTTATATGCTGCAGAGCAGACACACTCACAGCCTCTCTATACACTACACACATATATATACTGCAGAGCAGACACACTCACAGCCTCTCTACACACATATATATGCTGCAGAGCAGACACACTCACAGCCTCTCTACACACATATATATGCTGCAGAGCAGACACACTCACAGCCTCTCTATACACTACACACATATATACTGCAGAGCAGACACACTCACAGCCTCTCTATACACTACACACATATATACTGCAGAGCAGACACACTCACAGCCTCTCTATACACTACACACATATATACTGCAGAGCAGACACACTCACAGCCTCTCTATACACTACACACATATATACTGCAGAGCAGACACACTCACAGCCTCTCTACACACTACACACATATATACTGCAGAGCAGACACACTCACAGCCTCTCTACACACTACACACATATATATGCTGCAGAGCAGACACACTCACAGCCTCTCTATACACTACACACATTTATATGCTGCAGAGCAGACACACTCACGGCCTCTCTATACACTACACACATATATGCTGCAGAGCAGACACACTCACAGCCTCTCTATACACTACACACATTTATATGCTGCAGAGCAGACACACTCACAGCCTCTCTATACACTACACACATTTATATGCTGCAGAGCAGACACACTCACGGCCTCTCTATACACTACACACATATATGCTGCAGAGCAGACACACTCACAGCCTCTCTATACACTACACACATTTATATGCTGCAGAGCAGACACACTCCTCCCATCTCTCTATATACCACTTTAACCCTGGAGCTCATCCTCTGACCCCTCACTGTATACACCAGCTCTGTCCCATAACTCTCAGTTAATCATTTGTCTGTCACTATCTGGCAGAGTTTCTTATCTCTTCTTCTGTCATTTTACAACCTGAGGACTGTTATCACCTTGCCATGGAGCATGTGACCCCAGCAGCCAATGGCTGTCTCTGTTCCAGCATACTACATCCCATCTCCAAATGGGACGAATGGTTTACAACAGGTCAGAAATGCCAGGAAAGGTGCAGAGTCCACACTAGCAAATACCTGTAACTTTCTATACTTTAGAAAGCTGCAGGGTAACTTTCCCTGCTGTATTCTGCAGCATATCTAGTCCCAAGGCCAGTCTAGTTTACAAGTACAACCACTGCCGCAATCGATGACATTTTCAAGGACATTGGCATTTTATATTACCCGGAATTAATCATGGCTGCGAGACACGAGAGTGTCATCATACAGGAACCGGTGAAACATGGACACAGCACACAGGGTGAGTGGCTCCACTAGAATTTGTCTGGTGCAGAGGTAGAGTATCAGTCATTCTACCCACTCAGATCATCACAGCCAATGGCTTTGCTCTCTTTCAACATCTAATCTCAGAGCTTGGGTTAATAGAGAATTAGATGCCAGAGTACAAGAACCATTTACAGAACATCAAAAAGAACATTTGTATTTATCCTGAATTTAATGCAACCATTTGTTATAGTTTATATTACGCTGCAGACCTTCTTCCTACCCACCTTTCTAATTATCAATGAAACTCTATGTTAACTCCGACTTATCCAGCAAAAACACCCAATGATTTCTCTAAATACTTAATACAGCAGCTCCATTTAACTGCACTTGTTCTGTATAACTCCTCATATATATTAGCTAATGCTCAAACTAACTCCCCACAATGCTCCATACAGCCATCCTATTGCTCCATACAGCCCTCCTATTGCTCCATACAGCCCTCCTATTGCTCCATACAGCCGTCCTATTGCTCCATACAGCCCTCCTATTGCTCCATACAGCCCTCCTATTGCTCCATACAGCCCTCCTATTGCTCCATACAGCCGTCCTATTGCTCCATACAGCCCTCCTATTGCTCCATATAGCCCTCCCTATTGCTCCATACAGCCCTCCTATTGCTCCATACAGCCCTCCTATTGCTCCATACAGCCGTCCTATTGCTCCATACAGCCCTCCTATTGCTCCATACAGCCCTCCTATTGCTCCATACAGCCCTCCTATTGCTCCATATAGCCCTCCCTATTGCTCCATACAGCCCTCCTATTGCTCCATATAGCCCTCCCTATTGCTCCATACAGCCCTCCTATTGCTCCATACAGCCCTCCTATTGCTCCATACAGCCCTCCTATTGCTCCATACAGCCCTCCCTATTGCTCCATACAGCCCTCCCTATAACTCCTCATTTTGCTCTATATAAAATATCCTATAACTCATATCATTCTAAATAGTTCACTTCTCCATTTCCTCTATATAACCTCCTTTTTCTCATCTACTCTTGGGCATAATCCTTCCAACAACCTTTACAAATGCTCCTACAATTTATCCTGTTGTACCACATAATTCTCCCTATAACTCCTCTTATAGCGCCATATGAATCTCAATATAAGTCCTCGTATTGCACCGTATGACTCTGCCTATAAATTCAACTATTCAATATAACCCTCTGTATAACTGTTGATATTGTACTATATAACCCTCTGTATAACTCCTCCTATTGCTCCATATAACCATCTCTATAACTCCTCCTATTGCACCATATAACCCTCCCTATAACTCCTCCTATTGCACCATATAACCCTCCCTATAACTCCTCCTATTGCACCATATAACCCTCCCTATAACTCCTCCTATTGCTTAATATAACCCTCCCTATAACTCCTCCTATTACACCATATAACCCTCCCTATAACTTCTCCTATCCAATATATCCCTCTGTATAACTCTTCCTATTGTACTATATAACCCTCCCTATAACTCCTCCTATTGCATCATATAACCCTAACTATAACTCCTCCTATTGCTCCATATAACCCTCCCTATAACTCCTCCTATTGCACCATATAACCCTCCCTATAACTCCTCCTATTGCACCATATAACCCTCCCTATAACTCCTCCTATTACACCATATAACCCTCCCTATAACTCCTCCTATTACATCATATAACCCTCCCTATAACTCCTCCTATTGTGCCATATAACCCTCCCTATAATTCCTCCTATTGCACCATATAACCCTCCCTATAACTCCTCCTATTGCACCATATAACCCTCCCTATAACTCCTCCTATTGCACCATATAACCCTCCCTATAACTCCTCCTATTGCACCATATAACACCCCCTATAACTCCTCCTATTGCACCATATAACCCTCCCTATAACTCCTCCTATTGTGCCATATAACCCTCCCTATAACTCCTCCTATTGCATCATATAACCCTAACTATAACTCCTCCTATTGCTCCATATAACCCTCCCTATAACTCCTCCTATTGCACCATATAACCCTCCCTATAACTCCTCCTATTGCACCATATAACCCTCCCTATAACTCCTCCTATTACACCATATAACCCTCCCTATAACTCCTCCTATTACATCATATAACCCTCCCTATAACTCCTCCTATTGTGCCATATAACCCTCCCTATAATTCCTCCTATTGCACCATATAACCCTCCCTATAACTCCTCCTATTGCACCATATAACCCTCCCTATAACTCCTCCTATTGCACCATATAACCCTCCCTATAACTCCTCCTATTGCACCATATAACACCCCCTATAACTCCTCCTATTGCACCATATAACCCTCCCTATAACTCCTCCTATTGTGCCATATAACCCTCCCTATAATTCCTCCTATTGCACCATATAACTCTCCCTATAACTCCTCCTATTGCACCATATAACCTCCCTATAACTCCTCCTATTGCTTCATATAACCCTCCCTATAAATCCTCCTATTGCACTATATAACCCTCACTATAACTTCTCCTATTGCACCATATAACTCTCCCTATAACTCCTCCTATTGCACCATATAACCCTCCCTATAACTCCTCCTATTGCACCATATAACCTCCCTATAACTCCTCCTATTGCACTATATAACCCTCCCTATAACTCCTCCTATTGCACCATATAACCCTCCCTATAACTCCTCCTATTGCACCATATAACCCTCCCTATAACTCCTCCTATTGCTTCATATAACCCTCCCTATAACTCCTCCTATTGCACCATATAAACATCCCTATAACTCCTCCTATTGCACCATATAACCCTCCCTATAACCCCTCCTATTGCACCATAAAACCCTCCCTATAACTCCTCCTATTGCACCATATAACTGCTCCCTATAACTCCTCCTATTGCACCATATAAACCTCCCTATAACTCCTCCTATTGCACCATATAACTCTCCCTATAACTCCTTCTATTGCATCATATAACCCTCCCTATAACTACTCCTATTGTACCATATAACCCTCCCTATAACTCCTCCTATTGCACCATATAACCCTCCCTATAACTCCTCCTATTGCTTCATATAACCCTCCCTATAACTCCTCCTATTGCACCATATAAACCTCCCTATAACTCCTCCTATTGCACCATATAACCCTCCCTATAACCCCTCCTATTGCACCATAAAACCCTCCCTATAACTCCTCCTATTGCACCATATAACTGCTGCCTATAACTCCTCCTATTGCACCATATAAACCTCCCTATAACTCCTCCTATTGCCCCATATAACTCTCCCTATAACTCCTCCTATTGCATCATATAACCCTCCCTATAACTCCTCCTATTGTACCATATAACCCTCCCTATAACTCCTATTGCACCATATAACCCTCCCTATAACTCCTCATATTGCACCATATAACCCTCCCTATAACTCCTCCTATTGCACCATATAACCCTCCCTATAACTCCTCATATTGCACTATATAACCCTCCCTATAACCCCTCCTATTGCACCATATAACCCTCCCTATAACTCCTCCTATTGTACCATATAACTCTCCCTATAACTCCTCCTATTGTACCACATAACCCTCCCTATAACTCCTCCTATTGCACCATATAACTCTCCCTATAACTCCTCCTATTGCACCATATAACCCTCCCTATAACTCCTCCTATTGTACCATATAACTCTCCCTATAACTCCTCCTATTGTACCACATAACCCTCCCTATAACTCCTCCTATTGCACCATATAACTCTCCCTATAACTCCTCCTATTGCACCATATAACCCTCCCTATAACTCCTCCTATTGCACCATATAACTCTCCCTATAACTCCTCCTATTGTACCATATAACTCTCCCTATAACTCCTCCTATTGCACCATATAACCCACCCTATAACTCCTCCTATTGTACCATATAACCCTCCCTATAACTCCTCCTATTGCACCATATAACCCTCCCTATAACTCCTCCTATTGCACCATATAACCCTCCCTATAACTCCTCCTATTGCACCATATAACCCTCCCTATAACTCCTCCTATTGCACCATATAACCCTCCCTATAACTCCTCCTATTGCACCATATAACCCTCCCTATAACTCATCCAATTGTACCATATAACCCTGCCTATAACTCCTCCTATTGCACCATATAACCCTCCCTATAACTCCTCCTATTGCACCATATAACTCTCCATATAACTTCTCCTATTGCACCATATAACCCTCCCTATAACTCCTCCTTTTGCACCATTTAACCCTCCCTATAACTCCTCCTATTGCACCATATAACCCTCCCTATAACTCCTCCTATTGCACCATATAATATAGTACTGGGCACATTTCTTTATAAAAACAATAATTATTTAATCTTTGTATATTAATATACCTTAGTGATCAATTAATAACGTTTCTAAAATGCATTGACAAGTTTTTTGACTGCAAGTTTTAGTTACAATTCTACAGGTTGGTGCAGCAGCAACACATTATTGGGGATAATTGGGGCATCTCAATATTATTTTCAGTTTAGTAATTCTGCTGTGCAGACCCTGGAGAATGTAAAGATTAGTTCAGATAAATTGCTAAATATCTGAGATAAATACAGATGTCATTGTACTGATCTATCTGTCACTGCCAGTAAGTGTACAGGTATGTCACAGTACAGTCTGGACATAATCATATCCTGAATCTAAAACTGACCCATCTGAGTACACATGGTAATATTTTGTTTTTATGTCTTCCAAGTTTTATACATATACTGAACTATCTCACTGGTCCTGGGAATAGATTCAAGCACACACACACACACACACACCATACACATAACCAGTGGCGTCACTAGGGGGGGGGGGCGGGGGGCGGGCCGCACCCGGGTGACACCCTCCAGGGGGTGACACCAAAAAAAAAAAAAATTTTTTTTTTTTTTTTTTTTTTTTTTTAATTTTATTGAAATTCAAAGAAATACAATGTTGAGATGCATAGATTTTTTTTTATTAGAGGGGCTGGCATTTGTAAACATTGGCGGGACTGGGGAAGATAGTTTTCCCGGCTGCTTTTGCTTGTTTGTACTTTGCTTCTCCCCTGCCCAATTTCGCTATGAATGTTGTGGGCATGCCGTGGGGCTTGCAAAGTTGCGCTGCTAGCCTAAACCTGCCTGCCTATCTGTGCTCACTGCTCAGTGACATGTGGAGCAGTGGAGTCACTCACTGCTGTGCTGTCTCTCTAAACGGGAACTGGGAAATCGTGAGGGGATGCCTGGCACCTGACCGCATGACTGTTTGACACTGTCTTTAAAATGAAGGAGCCACGTATGATGCCCACCAGACCTTTACGGTTACGGTACACTAAGTGCACACTGAACAGGTAGGAGGGCGGGTGGGGGTCTGGGGGTGGGCAGAGTGCAGAGGTGATTGGCCATAAGAAGCGGTAGGCACGCGGCCCGGGGCTGTGCACTGGCAGGCTTGGAACAGTCAGAGAGCAGAATTTTCATAGTTTGCACCTAAAACTTTTCTTTAGTGATTTATTTTTAGAGTGCTCTGTTTATCTTTCATTTGATGCTCTGCTGAGCCAGGGAGCAGCTCTAGGCATGAGCTTTATAATTAATGCAGTGCAGTTTACATATTTTGTAAGTGTGTGTCTGAGTTTTTGTGTGTGTGTGTGTGTGTGTGTGTCTCATTGTTTTTGTGTGTGTGTTTTTGTGTGTGTGTCTGAGTGTGTTTCCGAGTGTTTGTGTGTGCATCTGTGTATGTTTTAAGTGTGTCTGAGTGTTTGTATGTGTGTTTGCCTGTGTTTTTGTGTGTGTCTGCTTTCTGGGGGGGGGGGGGTGACACCATAACTTACCGCACCGGGTGACACCAACCCTAGTGACGCCACTGCACATAACCACATATTCACACACCATATACATACAACCACTCACAGATGTGTACACACACATATACACACAACCACATACTCACACACCATACGCATACAAATACTCACATATGTGTATACACACAATCCCATACACATACAACCACTCACAGATGTGTACACACACATATACACACAACCACATACTCACACACCATACGCATACAACTACTCACAGATGTGTACACACACATATACACACAACCACACACACACACATACAACCACTCACAGATTTTGTACACACACACACCATACACATACAACCACTCACAGATGTGTACACACACATATACACACAACCACATACACATACAACCACTCACAGATTGTGTACACACACACATATACACACAGCCACACGCACACACATACATATACAACCACTCACAGATTGTGTGCACACACATATACACACAACCACACACACATACACATACAACCACTCACAGATTGTATACACACATATACACACAACCACACATAATACACATACAACCACTCACAGATTGTGTATACACACATATATAGAAACATATACACACAACCACACACACATACAAAAACTCGAAAACTCAGACATATGCACATACAAACACACACAACCACACACACAACTACACACATATGCACATTCAAACACAAACATAAATATATAAAAACCCAGCCACAATCTTACACAAATATACACAAGCAACCACACTCATACACAAACTCTGACAACCACACATATATATACATACTCTCACATGCACATATACACAAACTCAGATACACACATATACACAACTCACACACACATACACACATATACACAAACTTACACAAACTCACACACATATACACAAATGCGCACACATACAGAAAACTCACACACACACAGTCACATATACACAAGCTCAAACACATACTCAAACACTCACAAACACACATATATACATACTCCCACATGCACATATACTCAATTCACATACACACATATACATAAATGCACGCACATATACACAAACTTAAACACACACATATGCACAAACACACACACAGTTACATATACACACATGTACACAAACTCACACACATGTACACACATATACACAACTCACACACATATACTCAAACTAACACACACATAAACATATACACAAACTCACACATATACACACTCACACATACAATCACATACACACAGTCACATACACACTCACAGACATATACACAAACTCACACATACACACAAACTCACACACATATTAACAAACTCACACACATATACACAAACTATCACACACATATACACAACTCACACACATATACACAAACTCACACAAATATACACAAACTCACACACACACACACATATAAACAAACACAATCACATGCAGACATAACATATACACAAACTTACACACATATACACACATATATACACAAACTATCACACACATACACATATACACAAACTCACACACATATACACAAACTCACACTCAAACTCACACATATATACACAAACTCACACACTTATACACAAACTCACACACATATACACAATCTCACACACAAACTCACACACATATACACAAACACACACACACAGTCACATGAAGACATATACACAAACACACACACGGCCACATGCAGACATATACACAAACACACACACACAGTCACATGCAGACATATACACAAACACACACACACACACACACAGTCACATGCAGACATATACACAAACACATACACACAGTCACATGCAGACATATACACAAACACATACACAAATGTATTGTTTTTTCAGCTATCAGGACTGTAATGTGCAGTTATTAGGCTGTCTGTACCTTTCAGATACACAAGGTGAGTCCCCAAGAGGAACCAGGGGACCTGGCTGGGGCACCTGAGTGTTGGAATCTGGAGTGTGTCAGCTGGGGTCACCCTGGCTGTGTGCACTGGTTTGTGCAGCGTTAATTAGATAATGATCACAGGCGTTGGTTTAGGCTATGCTGAGATGTCACTCAAGTGTGAATTTGAAAGCCAAGGTCACACCCCAGAAATTGCTACCAACATATGTTTGAGAGCATGATATTTCACAGCACGTCGTCCCGGCAGTTAACCCCTTGCTGATTTCCTATGTTGTGCTGGGGTGCAAGGGTTAAATAAATGCATTATTTTGGTGCATATTGCCTTGTATTTGTGAGAAATAGGAAATGTATTATGGGTGAGATGTGAGGAATTTAAAAAGAGCATTTACAAATTAGGCACTGTTTATTTTGCAAAAGTTATAGTGTAGTCAAAACGCGTTAGTATATTTCACTGATACAAATCATTTTATGCTACAAGTTTACTTAATTCAGATTTACAGATGTGAGAGCATGTGTGACTGTAACCTGTTTATGTTTAATGTTGTGATAAATAACATCTCAAAAAATGTTTTGTTTTGTGTTTTACAAAAATGGTTTTAGCTTCTTTAAACATATATAAAAATGCTAAATGAATTTCTAATGTGTCAGAGCATTTTATTATTGCGCCATTGCTTGTATATTGCTATGTTTAACCCCTTCAACACTGTTAAACACATAGATAAAGTCAGAAGCAGAGCCAAAATGCACTACTGGGATTTAGCTAAACATATCTGCCAGTCAGCAGCTAAGTACACTCTGAGATTGGTATCAGCGTGTGTGTAAAATGTGCTGATCTTGGTTTTAAAAAAGTACATGGACCGCAAATGCACAATACAGGACACAATGTGTATGCTCTAATACATAAGATCCTGTACTTTTAGCCCAACCGGCCCTGCATACTTATAGTACTGCCGAAGAGCTGCAGAGAACTGCTGGTCCCAAGCAGACACGCTGGTTAGAAATCAGCAACAGCAGTTGCAAGCCCTGAATTAGAGCATGTCAAATTGGCATTAATCATTTCCTATAATCTCAAAAAGCAGCTCCCCATAACATGTTTAATGAAGTGTAGTAAAATAAATTATTAATAATCATTAGTTATTTTGCTTACTTTTGCTGTAGTTTACCTTTGAAAATTGTATTTTTTTCATCTCTCCTGGAGGCTGGAGTGATTCCTACAGGATCCAGAAACCTGCAACATGATACACAGCAATTGCATGATCAGTAGAGGCTCACCTAAATGGTCACAGACATAGGGAGAAGATAAACATATTTAAAGGGACATTATACGCTCATTTTTTCTTTGCATAAATGTTTTGTATATGATCTATTTATAAAGCCCATACAGGTTTTTTTTTAAATGTATAATTTTGCTTATTTTTAAATAACATTGCTCTGATTTTCAGACTCCTAACCAAGCCCCAAAGTTTTATGTGAATACCGTCAGCTACCTACTCCATCTTGCTCCTGTTTGTGTAAAGGGTCTTTTCATAGACAAAAGAAGGGGGAGGGGGAGTGTCTTATTTCACACTTGCAGTGGGCTTTACAGCTACCTTTTCAACAGAGCTAAACTGAGAGCTTCTAAGTAAGTTTTTAAACAGTTTTATACTGGATTTTTATATCAGTATCTGTGCATCCTATTCTTTATAGTAGTGTCTATTACATGCAGTTATATGACAGTTAGTGTATACTGTATATTTATATCAGTATCTGTACATATTCTGTATAGTAGTGTCTATTACATGCAGTTATATGACAATTAGTGTATACTGTATTTTTATATCAGTATCTGTACATATTCTGTATAGTAGTGTCTATTACATGCAGTTATATGACAGTTAGTGTATACTGTATATTTATATCAGTAGCTGTACATATTCTGTATAGTAGTGTCTATTACATGCAGTTATATGACAATTAGTGTATACTGTATATTTATATCAGTATCTGTACATATTCTGTATAGTAGTGTCTATTACATGCAGTTATATGACAATTAGTGTATACTGTATATTTATATCAGTAGCTGTACATATTCTGTATAGTAGTGTCTATTACATGCAGTTATATGACAATTAGTGTATACTGTATATTTATATCACTATCTGTACATATTCTGTATAGTAGTGTCTATTACATGCAGTTATATGACAATTAGTGTATACTGTATATTTATATCAGTATCTGTACATATTCTGTATAGTAGTGTCTGTTACATACAGTTATATGACAATTAGTGTATACTGTATATTTATATCAGTGTCTGTACATATTCTGTATAGTAGTGTCTGTTACATGCAGTTATATGACAATTAGTGTATACTGTATATTTATATCAGTATCTGTACATATTCTGTATAGTAGTGTCTATTACATGCAGTTATATGACAATTAGTGTATACTGTATATTTATATCAGTATCTGTACATATTCTGTATAGTAGTGTCTATTACATGCAGTTATATGACAATTAGTGTATACTGTATATTTATATCACTATCTGTACATATTCTGTATAGTAGTGTCTATTACATGCAGTTATATGACAATTAGTGTATACTGTATATTTATATCAGTATCTGTACATATTCTGTAAAGTAGTGTCTATATTACATGCAGTTATATGACAATTAGTGTATACTGTATATTTATATCAGTATCTGTACATATTCTGTATAGTAGTGTCTGTTACATGCAGCTATATGACAATTAGTGTATACTGTATATTTATATCAGTATATGTACATATTCTGTATAGTAGTGTCTATTACATGCAGTTATATGACAATTAGTGTATACTGTATATTTATATCAGTATCTGTACATATTCTGTATAGTAGTGTCTATTACATGCAGTTATATGACAGTTAGTGTATACTGTATATTTATATCAGTATCTGTGCATCTTATTCTTTATAGTAGTGTCTATTACATGCAGTTATATGAAAATGAGTGTATACAGTCCCTTGAATACAATTTTCAAGGAGTGTTTCTTTTGACTGCAAAACCATGCAAATAATGTTAACAGGGTGACATTTTTAATTCTGGTAACTCATAACATATGCAGAGCTTTTACAATTTAGTACATAAATGGATATGAAACCCAAAATGTTTCTTTCATGATTCAGATAGATTATCCTTTTTTTTTTAAAAAACTTTCAAATTTTGCTTAATTCTCTTGGTATCTTTTATTGAAGAAGCAGCAATGCACTCCTGGGAGCTAGCTGAACGCATTTGTTAGCCAATGAAAATGGTTCAAAAATTATTTTCTATAAGCCAATGAAAATGGGCATACAAATTCAGCCACCAATCAGCAACTATTGCCAAGCTCATGCGCCTATCTAGATATGCTTTTCAACAAAGATAAAGGAGCAAATAAGATAATAAAAGTAAATTGGAAAAGTTGTTTAAAAAGTTTGAGTTTCATGTCCCTTTAATTGAGTATATATTCATTGCAAATATAAAACAAAATACTTTAAAGGGAAAATGTGTGTGCGTGTGTATAACTGTGTTTATGTCTGTGAGTGTGTGTGTAACTGTGTTTATGTCTGTGTAACTGTGTTTATGTATGTGAGTGTGTGTGTAACTGTGTTTATGTCTGTGAGTGTGTTTGAGTAACTGTGTTTATGTCTGTGAGTGCGTGTGTGTGTAGCTGTGTTTATGTCTGTGTGTGTAACTGTGTTTATGTCTGTGTGTGTGTGTGTGTGTGTGTGTGTGTGTAACAGTGTTTATGTCTGTGATTGTGTGTGTGTGTGTGTGTGTGTAACTGTATGTATGTCTGTGTGTGTGTGTGCTGTGTTTATGTCTGTGTGTATCTATGTGTGTAGTGTGTGTAACTGTGTTTATGTCTGTGAGTGTGTGTGTGTGTGTGTGTGTGTGTGTGTAACTTATGCATGTGAGTGTGTGTAACTGTGTTCATGTTTCTGTGTGTGTGTGTGTGTAGCTGTGTTTATGTCTGTGTGTGTGTGTTATTGTATTTTTGTCTGTGAGTTTGTGTGTAACTGTGTTTATGTCTGTGAGTGCATGTGTGTGTAACTGTGTTTATGTCTGTAAGTGCGTGTGTTTATAACTGTGTTTATGTCTGTGAGTGTGTAACTGTGTTTATGTCTGTGAGTGTGTGTGTAACTGTTTATGTCTGTGAGTGTGTGTGTGTGTAACTGTTCATGTCTGTGTGTGTGTTTGTGTAACTGTGTTTATGTCTCTGTGTGAGTGTTTGTGTAACTGTGTTTATGTCTGTGAGTGTGTGTGTGTAACTGTGTTTATGTCTGTCTGTCTGTGTGTGTGTGTGTGTGTGTGTGTGTAACTGTGTTTATGTCTGTGTGTGAATGTTTGTGTAACTGTGTTTATGTCTGTGTGTGAGTGTTTGTGTAGCTGTGTTTATGTCTGTGTGTGTGTAACTGTGTTTATGTCGGTGTGTGAGTGTTTGTGTGACTGTGTAAATATCTGTGTGTGGGTATTTGTGTAATGGTTTTTATGTCTGTGTGTGAGTGTTTGTGTAACTGTGTTTATGTATGTGTGTGACTGTGTTTATATCTGTGTGAGTGTGTGTGTAACTGTTTTTATGTCTGTGAGTGTGTGTGTAACCGTGGTTATGTATGTGTGAGTATGTGTGTGTGTGTGTGTGTAACTGTGTTTATGTCTGTGTATTTGTGCTTACGTGTGGTTTATGTCTGTGAGTGTGTGTGTAACTGTGTTTATGTCTGTGTAACTGTGATTATGTATGTGAGTGTGTGTGTAACTGTGTTTATGTCTGTGAGTGTGTGTAACTGTGTTTATCTCTGTGAGTGTGTTTGTGTAACTGTGTTTATGTCTGTGAGTGTGTAGCTGTGTTTATGTCTGTGTGTGTGTGTGTAACTGTGTTTATGTCTCTGTGTGTGTGTGTAACGGTGTTTATGTCTGTGAGTGTGTGTGTGTGTGTGTGTAACTGTTCTTATGTCTATGTGTGTGTGTAACTGTGTTTATGTCTGTGTGTCTGTGTGTGTGTAACTGTGTTTATGTCTGTCTGTGTGTGTGTGTGTGTGTGTGTGTGTGTGTAACTGTGTTTATGTCTGTGTATGTGTAACTGTTTATGTCTGTGAGTGTGTGTGTGTAACTGTGTTTATGTCTGTGAGTGTGTGTAACAGTGTTTATGTTTCTGTGTGTGTGTGTAGCTTTGTTTATGTCTGTGTGTGTGTGTGTGTGTGTGTAGCTTTGTTTATGTCTGTGTGTGTATGTGTGTGTGTGTGTGTGTGTGTAACTGTGTTTAAGTGTGTGAGTGTGTGTGTAACTGTGTTTATGTCTGTGTGTGTGTGTGTGTAACTGTGTTTAAGTGTGTGTGTAACTGTGTTTATGTGTGTGTGTGTGTGTGTGTGTGTGTGTAACTGTGTTTATGTCTGTGTGTGTGTGTGTAACTGTGTTTATGTCTGTGAGTGTGTGTGTAACTGTGTTTATGTCTGTGAGTGTGTGTGTAACTGTGTTTATGTCTGTGAGTGTTTGTGTAACTGTGTTTATGTCTGTGAGTGTGTGTGTAACTGTGTTTATGTCTGTGAGTGTGTGTGTAACTGTGTTTATGTCTGTGTGTGTGTGTGTGTGTGTGTGTGTGTGTAACTGTGTTTATGTCTGTGAGTGTGTGTGTAACTGTGTTTATGTCTGTGAGTGTGTGTGTGTAACTGTGTTTATGTCTGTGTGTGTAACTGTGTTTATGTCTGTGAGTGTGTGTGTAACTGTGTTTATGTCTGTGTGTGTGTGTGTGTGTGTGTGTGTAACTGTGTTTATGTCTTTGTGTGTGTGTGTGTAACTGTGTTTATGTCTGTGAGTGTGTGTGTAACTGTGTTTATGTGTGTGTGTGTGTGTGTGTGTAACTGTGTTTATGTCTGTGTGTGTGTGTGTAACTGTGTTTATGTCTGTGTGTGTGTGTGTGTAACTGTGTTTATGTCTGTGAGTGTGTGTGTAACTGTGTTTATGTCTGTGTGTGTGTGTGTGTGTAACTGTGTTTATGTCTGTGAGTGTGTGTGTGTGTGTGTGTAACTGTGTTTATGTCTCTGTGTGTGTGTGTAACTGTGTTTATGTCTGTGAGTGTGTGTGTAACTGTGTTTATGTCTGTGTGTGTGTGTGTAACTGTGTTTATGTTTGTGAGTGTGTGTGTGTGTGTGTAACTGTGTTTATGTGTGTGTGTGTGTGTGTGTGTAACTGTGTTTATGTCTGTGAGTGTGTGTGTGTGTGTGTGTGTAACTGTGTTTATGTCTGTGTGTGTGTGTGTAACTGTGTTTATGTCTGTGTGTGTGTGTGTGTGTGTGTGTAACTGTGTTTATGTCTGTGTGTGTGTGTGTAACTGTGTTTATGTCTGTGTGTGTGTAACTGTGTTTATGTCTGTGTGTGTGTGTGTGTAACTGTGTTTATGTCTGTGTGTGTGTGTGTGTGTAACTGTGTTTATGTCTGTGTGTGTGTGTGTAACTGTGTTTATGTCTGTGTGTGTGTGTGTGTGTGTAACTGTGTTTATGTCTGTGTGTGTGTGTGTAACTGTGTTTATGTCTGTGTGTGTGTAACTGTGTTTATGTCTGTGTGTGTGTGTGTGTAACTGTGTTTATGTCTGTGTGTGTGTGTGTGTGTGTGTAACTGTGTTTATGTCTGTGTGTGTGTGTAACTGTGTTTATGTCTGTATCTGTACATACATACATACAAACATATAGGGGCCTATTTATCAAGCTCCATCTGGAGCTTGATGCCCCATGTTTCTAGCGAGCCTTCAGGCTCGCCAGAAAACACAAATTATGAAGTAGCGGTCTAAAGACCGCTGCTCCTTAACCTGTCCGTCTGCTCTGAGGCCGCGGACAGAAATCAACCCGATCAGATACGATCGGGTTGATTGACACCCCTTGCTAGCAAATCTGCAGGGGGCGGCATTGCACCAGCAGTTCATGTTGTGTTTATGTTGTGAGTGTGTGTGTGTAACTGTGTTTAAGTGTGTGAGTGTGTTTCTCGGGTCACTTTTACAAGTATATTTCTGTACTATATCAAAACCCTATTTCATATCTTAGTATAAACAACATTCTTTCTCCCTCTATTACCCTGTCTAAAGGTACCAGACAGGGATGTCCTCTTTCACCGTTACTTTTTAATTTGGCGATTGAGCCACTAGCTATTAAGAGCAGAGAAATTCTAGAGGGTATAAAAATCAAGCAGCAGAAGGTGATATTATCATTATACGCGGATGATATTCTATTTTATATAGAGAATTCGCCCAAAAACATCCCTGCACTAGTAGATATTCTATCAGAGTTTAGTAAATTTACTGGTTATAGCACTAATCTATCTAAGTCAGAAATTCTATGGATAATTAAAAATAAAAAGAGCCTTGTTGAGAATGCTTTTAAATCTGCAGATAAATATATCAAATATTTAGGAATAAATCTATCTAGAAATCCAGATGAATGGTATGATCTAAATTTTTCTCACATATGGAGTAAATGTCAGGCTGAGATTCAAAGATGGAGCAGGTTACCTATCTCACTATCAGCCAGGATCGCCCTAATTAAAATGCGAATATTTCCAAAAATTCTGTACGTAATACAGAATGTCCCTTGCCTTCTACGAAAGGCAGATGTGCAGAAATTTAATGCAGGATGTTCACGTTTTTTGTGGGCCTCCAAAAAACCCTGTATAGCAATATCAAGGCTAATGCACCTGAAAGAAACGGGTGGTTTTGCTTTTCCAAATCTAATTAACTATAATCTGGCATGCCTTGCCAAAATTGCCTTAGACTGGCTAACCTCTGCTAACCTTGTCACTAGTTCTGAGGTAGAAGACAACATAGTGTTCCCTTATACGCCTAAAGCGTTATTGCACGTAGCCAATGATTTAAAGATTAAAGACCGGACATTAAAATATACTATCCACAATGTAATTATAGCATGGCATAACATTTGTAAACAACTAGACATTAAATATACTCTCTCTAAATTTTTACCTATCATAGGAAACCCGGATTTTGAAAGTGGCTATACATTTGCCGCTTTTAAGCAATGGTCAGCAAATAATTTGAATCTGATGATACAGATGGTGGACCCACTCTCCAATCAGATAAAAACCTTTGAATCTTTAAGCAGAGAATTCAATATTGATAGAAGATCCTTTTTTGCCTATCTACAGATTAGACATTTTTACTATAATCGGGAAGGTATAGAAGGAGACATCTGGTCCTTAGGACCATTAGATATTATTATTAACAGATTTCAGAGGGGAGATCACTCTATCTCTCATATATACAAACTACTATTAGCTAAAGAGTCATAGACTTGGGTTAATAGTCTTTTCAGTATATGGAAACGAGATCTCCCTGACATTGAGCTAGAATATTTCCAAAATAGCCTCTCTAAGATAACCCATTTTACAAACAACATGACAATGAAAGAATCACATTTGAAATTGTTGAATAGAGCTTATCTAACCCCAAATAGACTTTCTAAGTGGAAAGGAGATAGTCTTTGTTTTAGATGCAGCTTTCCAGCTGCAGATCTATTCCATCTCTTCTATGCATGTCCAAAGGCAATTAAATTGTGGAAACAAGTTGAATATTGGCTAAATAGACATCTACCTATTAAAATCGCACTCAACCCAATTTATATATTCTTTCTGGTACAGGAACAGATTGAAAATAGAGCCCTGATTAATACAGTAATACTATTGGTTAGACAAATGTGCCTTAGGAAATGGAAGGAAAGACAGGTTCCCACTATTGCCTCTGTCATACGTACTATCCAGCAACAGATTTTGGTGGAGCAATTTGATCCTGGGATAAACCTAAAGAGATTTTTGAAAAAGTGGGATTTAGTTATCTTAGCCCAGCCTAGAGAGATTCAGCTGCAAATATTGAAATATTTTCGCAATTCAGTGGACTTTCTAGAGTTAATACTATCAGATAGATATCCTGAATTTTGGAGACAGTATCTCTTCTGACAGGGGTCTGGGGAGGGGGGAGAGAGAGAGGGGAGGAGGGATTTTTTTTTTTTTCTCCCTTTTTTTCTTTTTTTTTTTTTTTTTCTTTCCCCTTTTTTTTTTATTTTTTAAAAAAATATATAAATCCCAGAAGTGTACATTATAAAGGAGGTCAGGTTAAAGTGTCAAGACATGCAAAATTTTTCTGTTTTATCTTTGTATTTTTTTGTTATATTTTGATGATTATCTTGCCCTGCGTGGCCAAAAAGATAAGGAAAGTATTGTTTTCTGTTTCGTTTATGAATCTGTGTACACTTCTGTTTATAAATAAATAATATAAAAAAAGTGTGTGTGTGTGTAACTGTGTTTATGTCTGTTTGTGTGTGTAACTGTGTTTATGTCTGTGAGTGTGTGTGTGTAACTGTGTTTATGTCTGTGCGATAGAGAGAGAGAGAGAGAGAGAGAGATTCTCACATAGTGGGTCTCAGGACAGTCATTCACTAATGTAACTAGTCATAATAATAATAATACTTTGTACCTTCCTGTTATAATGCTCAGTGTATTGTATAGCTAATTAAACTCCCTTAGCTATTAGCCAGTAAAACAATCTAATTTTCCCGGTATTATTGTTTGTGCAAACTGCCCCTTACATGAGATGCACAGATGTAACATGTGTGTCTGACATCAGCACAGCTTACACTCAGCAATTACCCTCATTCTAAAAATAGGTCTGTAAGTAGATTGATGAAGCAACATGCACACAATCCCATGGGCAGGAACTGGTATCCCCCTCCCACACACACACACAAACATATTCCCTCTCACATACACACTAATATGTACACACATACATACGAACATAATCCCTCTCCCATACACATTAATATGTACACACATACATACAAACATATTCCCTCTCACATACACACTAATATGTACAGACATACATACAAACATATTCCCTCTCACATACACACTAATGTGTACACA
>NC_069508.1:15146935-15149435 GCF_027579735.1 Bombina bombina
TGAGAGTTTATATACAGAGAATGTCATGTTACATGTGTTACAGTTTATATACAGAGAATGTCATGTTACACGTGTGACAGTTTATATACAGAGAATGTCATGTTATATGTGTGACAGTTTATATACAGAGAATGTCATGTTATATGTGTGAGAGTTTATATACAGAGAATGTCATGTTACGTGTGTGACAGTTTATATACAGAGAATGTCATGTTACATATGTGTCAGTTTTATATACAGAGAATGTCATGTTACATGTGTGACAGTTTTATATACAGAGAATGTCATGTTACATATGTGTCAGTTTTATATGCAGAGAATGTCATGTTACATATGTGTCAGTTTTATATACAGAGAATGTCATGTTACATGTGTGACAGTTTATATACAGAGAATGTCAAGTTACATGTGTGACAGTTTATATACAGAGAATGTCAAGTTACATGTGTGACAGTTTATATACAGAGAATGTCATGTTACATGTGTGTCCAGTATATATACAGAGAATGTCATGTTACATGTGTGAGAGTTTATATACAGAGAATGTCATGTTACATGTGTTACAGTTTATATACAGAGAATGTCATGTTACATGTGTGACAGTTTATATACAGAGAATGTCATGTTACATGTGTGACAGTTTATATACAGAGAATGTCATGTTACGTGTGTGACAGTTTATATACAGAGAATGTCATGCTACATGTGTGTCCATTTTATATACAGAGAATGTCATGTTACATATGTGTCAGTTTTATATACAGAGAATGTCATGTTACATATGTGACAGTTTATATACAGAGAATGTCATGTTACATGTGTGACAGTTTATATACAGAGAATGTCATGTTACATGTGTGACAGTTTATATACAGAAAATGTCATGTTACATGTGTTACAGTTTAAATACAGAGAATGTCATGTTAAATGTGTTACAGTTTATATACAGAGAATGTCATGTTTCATGTGTGACAGTTTATATACAGAGAATGTCATGTTACATATGTGACAGTTTATATACAGAGAATGTCATGTTACATGTGTGACAGTTTATATACAGAGAATGTCATGTTACATGTGTGACAGTTTATATACAGAGAATGTCATGTTACATGTGTGACAGTTTATATACAGAGAATGTCATGTTACATGTGTGACAGTTTAGATACAGAGAATGTCATGTTACATGTGTGACAGTTTATATACAGAGAATGTTATGTTTCATGTGTGACAGTTTATATACAGAGAATGTCATGTTACATGTGTGACAGTTTATATACAGAGAATGTCAAGTTACATGTGTGACAGTTTATATACAGAGAATGTCAAGTTACATGTGTGACAGTTTATATACAGAGAATGTCATGTTACATGTGTGTCCAGTATATATACAGAGAATGTCATGTTACATGTGTGAGAGTTTATATACAGAGAATGTCATGTTACATGTGTTACAGTTTATATACAGAGAATGTCATGTTACATGTGTGACAGTTTATATACAGAGAATGTCATGTTAAATGTGTTACAGTTTATATACAGAGAATGTCATGTTTCATGTGTGACAGTTTATATACAGAGAATGTCATGTTACATATGTGACAGTTTATATACAGAGAATGTCATGTTACATGTGTGACAGTTTATATACAGAGAATGTCATGTTACATGTGTGACAGTTTATATACAGAGAATGTCATGTTACATGTGTGACAGTTTATATACAGAAAATGTCATGTTACATGTGTTACAGTTTAAATACAGAGAATGTCATGTTACATGTGTTACAGTTTATATACAGAGAATGTCATGTTTCATGTGTGACAGTTTATATACAGAGAATGTCATGTTACATATGTGACAGTTTATATACAGAGAATGTCATGTTACATGTGTGACAGTTTATATACAGAGCATGTCATGTTACATGTGTGACAGTTTATATACAGAGAATGTCATGTTACATGTGTGACAGTTTATATACAGAGAATGTCATGTTACATGTGTGACAGTTTAGATACAGAGAATGTCATGTTACATGTGTGACAGTTTATATACAGAGAATGTCATGTTACATGTGTGACAGTTTATATACAGAGAATGTTATGTTACATGTGTGACAGTTTATATACAGAGAATGTCATGTTACATGTGTGACAGTTTAGATACAGAGAATGTCATGTTACATGTGTGACAGTTTATATACAGAGAATGTTATGTTACTTGTGTGACAGTTTATATACAGAGAATGTTATGTTTCATGTGTGACAGTTTATATACAGAGAATGTCATGTTACATATGTGACAGTTTATATACAGAGAATGTCATGTTACATGTGTGACAGTTTATATACAGAGAATGTCATGTTACATATGTGACAGTTTATATACAGAGAATGTTATGTTTCATGTGTGACAGTTTATATACAGAGAATGTCATGTTACATGTGTGACAGTTTAGATACAGAGAATGTCATGTTACATGTGTGACAGTTTATAT
>NC_069508.1:15154435-15266935 GCF_027579735.1 Bombina bombina
AAAATATATATACACACACATGTACATACAGTCACATACATAAAACACAATATATATACACACACATGTACATACAGTAACATACATAAAACACAATAAACACACACACACATGTACATGCAGTCACATACATAAAACACAATAAACACACACACATGTACATACAGTCACATACATAAAACTCAATAAATACACACACACACACACATGTACATACAGTCACATACATAAAACACAATAAACACACACACATGTACATACAGTCACATACATAAAACACAATAAACACACACACATGTACATACAGTCACATACATAAAACACAATAAACACACACACACACATGTACATACAGTCACATACATAAAACTCAATAAATACACACACATGTACATACAGTCACATACATAAAACTCAATAAATACACACACACACACACATGTACATACAGTCACATACATAAAACACAATAAACACACACACATGTACATACAGTCACATACATAAAACACAATAAACACACACACATGTACATACAGTCACATACATAAAACTCAATAAATACACACACACACACACATGTACATACAGTCACATACATAAAACACAATAAATACACACACATGTACAAACAGTCACATACATAAAACACAATAAACACACACACGCATGTACATACAGTCACATACATAAAACACAATAAATACACACACACGTAAATACAGTCACATACATAAAACACAATAAATACACACACACGTACATACAGTCACATACATAAAACACAATAAACACACACACGCATGTACATACAGTCATATACATAAAACACAATAAATACATACACATGTACAAACAGTCACATACATAAAACACAATAAACACACACACACATGTACATACAGTCACATGCATAAAACACAATAAACACACACACGCATGTACATACAGTCATATACATAAAACACAATAAACACACACACGCATTTACATACAGTCACATGCATAAAACACAATAAACACACACACGCATGTACATACAGTCACATACATAAAACACAATAAACACACACACATGTACATACAGTCACATACATAAAACACAATAAATACACACACATGTACATACAGTCACATACATAAAACACAATAAACACACACACATGTACATACAGTCACATACATAAAACACAATAAATACACACACGTACATGCAGTCACATACATAAAACACAATAAATACACACACACGTACATACAGTCACATACATAAAACACAATAAACACACACACGCATGTACATACAGTCACATACATAAAACACAATAAATACACACACACGTACATACAGTCACATACATAAAACACAATAAACACACACACACATGTACATACAGTCACATACATAAAACACAATAAATACACACACACATGTACATGCAGTCACATAGATAAAACACAATAAACAGACAAACATGTACATACACGTACAGTCACATACATGAAACACAATATATACACATACACATACATATACACATATACATACACAAACAGAAATAACAAGCACAAATTTACCAAACAACCATGTGTCAGTGTTTGTGCTTTGTGCACCAGGGGAGGGTATTTTGTCAGGTTACATGTGTCAGTGGCTGTGCTTTGTGCACTAGGGGGTATTTTGTCAGGCTACATGTGTCAGTGGCTGTGCTTTGTACACCAGGGGAGGGTATTTTGCCAGGTTACATGTGTCAGTGACTGTGCTTTGTGCACGAGGGGGGTATTTTGTCATGCTACATGTGTCAGTGGCTGTACTTTTTTAACCAGGGGGGTATTTTGTCAGGTTACATGTGTCAGTGGCTATGCTTTATTCACCAGGGGGGTATTTTGTCATTTTGTCAGGTTACATGTGTCAGTGGCTGTGCTTTATGCACCAGGGGGTATTTTGTCAGGCTGCATGTGTCACTGGCTGTATTTTGTGCCCCAGGGGAGGGTATTTTGTCAGGTTACATGTGTCAGTGGCTGTGCTTTATGCACCGGGGGGGGGGGGTATTTTGTCAGGTTACATGTGTCAGTGGCTGTGCTTTGTGCACCAGGAGGGGAATTAGTCAGGTTACGTGTGTCAGTTGCTGTGCTTTGTGCACCAGGGGGGTATTTTGTCAGGTTACATGTGTCAGTGGCTGTGCTTTGTGCACCAGAGGGGTATTTGTCAGCCTGCATGTGTCAGTGGCTGTGCATTATGCTCCAGGGGGCATTTTGTCAGGTTACATGTGTCAGTAGCTGTGCTTTTTGCACTAGGGGGGTATTTTGCCAGGTTACATGTGTCATTGGCTTTGCTTTGTGCACCAGGGGGTATTTGTCAGGCTGTATGTGTCAGTGGCTGTGCATTATGCACCAGGGGCTATTTTGTCAGGTTACATGTGTCAGTGGCTGTGCATTATGCACCAGGGGGTATTTTGTCAGGCTACATGTGTCAGTGGCTGTGCTTTGTGCACCAGGGGAGGGTATTATGTCAGGCTACATGAGTCAGTGGCTTTGCTTTGTGCACCAGGGGAGGCTATTTTGTCAGGTTACATGTGTCAGTGGCTGTGCTTTGTACACCAGGGGAGGGTATTTTGTCAGGCTGCATGTGTCAGTGGCTGTGCATTATGCACCAGGGGCTACTTTGTCAGGTTACATTTGTCAGTGGCTGTGCTTTGTGCACTAGGGGAGGTATTTTGTCAGGTTACATGTGTCAGTGGCTGTGCTTTGTGCACTAGGGGAGGTATTTTGTCAGGTTACATGTGTCAGTGGCTGTGCTTTGTGCACCAGAGGAGGGTATTTTGTCAGGTTATGTGTGTCAGTGGCTGTGCTTTGTGCACTAGGGGAGGTATTTTGTCAGGTTACATGTGTCAGTGGCTGTGCTTTGTGCACTAGGGGAGGTATTTTGTCAGGTTACACGTGTCAGTGGCTGTGCATTATGCACCAGGGGGTATTTTGTCAGGCTACATGTGTCAGTGGCTGTGCTTTGTTCACCAGGGGAGGCTATTTTGTCAGGTTACATGTGTCAGTGGCTGTGCTTTGTGCACTAGGGGAGGGTATTTTGTCAGGTTACATGTGTCAGTGGCTGTGCTTTGTGCACTAGGGGAGGTATTTTGTCAGGTTACATGTGTCAGTGACTGTGCTTTGTGCACTAGGGGAGGTATTTTGTTAGGTTACATGTGTCAGTGGCTGTGCTTTGTGCACCAGGAGGGGAATTAGTCAGGCTACATGTGTCAGTGCCTGTGCTTTGTGCACTAGGGGAGTTATTTTGTCAGGTTACATGTGTCAGTGGCTGTGCTTTGTGAACTAGGGGAGGTATTTTGTCAGGATACATGTGTCAGTGCCTGTGCTTTGTGCACTAGGGGAGTTATTTTGTCAGGTTACATGTGTCAGTGGCTGTGCTTTGTGCACTAGGGGAGGTATTTTGTCAGGTTACATGTGTCAGTGGTTGTGCATTATGCACCAGGAGGTATTTTGTCAGGTTACATGTGTCAGTGGCTGTGCTTTGTTCACCAGGGGAGGGTATTATGTCAGGCTGTATGTGTCAGTGGCTGTGCATTATGCACCAGGGGCTATTTTGTCAGGTTACATGTGTCAGTGGCTGTGCATTATGCACCAGGGGGTATTTTGTCAGGCTACATGAGTCAGTGGCTTTGCTTTGTGCACCAGGGGAGGCTATTTTGTCAGGTTACATGTGTCAGTGGCTGTGCTTTGTGCGCCAGGGGAGGGTATTTTGTCAGCTTACATGTGTCAGTGGCTGTGCTTTGTACACCAGGGGAGGGTATTTTGTCAGGCTGCATGTGTCAGTGGCTGTGCATTATGCACCAGGGGCTACTTTGTCAGGTTACATGTGTCAGTGGCTGTGCTTTGTGCACTAGGGGAGGTATTTTGTCAGGTTACATGTGTCAGTGGCTGTGCTTTGTGCACTAGGGGAGGTATTTTGTCAGGTTACATGTGTCAGTGGCTGTGCTTTGTGCACTAGGGGAGGTATTTTGTCAGGTTACATGTGTCAGTGGCTGTGCTTTGTGCACTAGGGGAGGTATTTTGTCAGGTTACATGTGTCAGTGGCTGTGCTTTGTGCACTAGGGGAGGTATTTTGTCAGGTTACATGTGTCAGTGGCTGTGCTTTGTGCACCAGGGGAGGTATTTTGTCAGGTTACATGTGTCAGTGGCTGTGCTTTGTGCACTAGGGGAGGTATTTTGTCAGGTTACATGTGTCAGTGGCTGTGCTTTGTGCACCAGGGGAGGTATTTTGTCAGGTTACATGTGTCAGTGGCTGTGCTTTGTACACCAAGGGAGGGTATTTTGTCAGGCTGCATGTGTCAGTGGCTGTGCATTATGCACCAGGGGCTACTTTGTCAGGTTACATTTGTCAGTGGCTGTGCTTTGTGCACTAGGGGAGGTATTTTGTCAGGTTACATGTGTCAGTGGCTGTGCTTTGTGCACCAGGGCAGGGTATTATGTCAGGCTACATGAGTCAGTGGCTTTGCTTTGTGCATCAGGGGAGGCTATTTTGTCAGGTTACATGTGTCAGTGGCTGTGCTTTGTGCACTAGGGGAGGTATTTTGTCAGGTTACATGTGTCAGTGGCTGTGCTTTGTGCACCAGGGGAGGTATTTTGTCAGGTTACATGTGTCAGTGGCTGTGCTTTGTACACCAGGGGAGGGTATTTTGTCAGGCTGCATGTGTCAGTGGCTGTGCATTATGCACCAGGGGCTACTTTGTCAGGTTACATTTGTCAGTGGCTGTGCTTTGTGCACTAGGGGAGGTATTTTGTCAGGTTACATGTGTCAGTGGCTGTGCTTTGTGCACTAGGGGAGGTATTTTGTCAGGTTACATGTGTCAGTGGCTGTGCTTTGTGCACTAGGGGAGGTATTTTGTCAGGTTACATGTGTCAGTGGCTGTGCTTTGTGCACCAGAGGAGGGTATTTTGTCAGGTTATATGTGTCAGTGGCTGTGCTTTGTGCACTAGGGGAGGTATTTTGTCAGGTTACATGTGTCAGTGGCTGTGCTTTGTGCACTAGGGGAGGTATTTTGTCAGGTTACATGTGTCAGTGGCTGTGCATTATGCACCAGGGGGTATTTTGTCAGGCTACATGTGTCAGTGGCTGTGCTTTGTTCACCAGGGGAGGCTATTTTGTCAGGTTACATGTGTCAGTGCCTGTGCTTTGTGCACTAGGGGAGTTATTTTGTCAGGTTACATGTGTCAGTGGCTGTGCATTATGCACCAGGGGGTATTTTGTCAGGCTACATGTGTCAGTGGCTGTGCTTTGTTCACCAGGGGAGGCTATTTTGTCAGGTTACATGTGTCTGTGCCTGTGCTTTGTGCACTAGGGGAGTTATTTTGTCAGGTTACATGTGTCAGTGGCTGTGCTTTGTGCACTAGGGGAGGTATTTTGTCAGGTTACATGTGTCAGTGGCTGTGCTTTGTGCACTAGGGGAGGTATTTTGTCAGGTTACATGTGTCAGTGGCTGTGCTTTGTGCACTAGGGGAGGTATTTTGTCAGGTTACATGTGTCAGTGGCTGTGCTTTGTTCACCAGGGGAGGGTATTATGTCAGGCTACATGAGTCAGTGGCTTTGCTTTGTGCACCAGGGGAGGCTATTTTGTCAGGTTACATGTGTCAGTGGCTGTGCTTTGTGCGCCAGGGGAGGGTATTTTGTCAGCTTACATGTGTCAGTGGCTGTGCTTTGTACACCAGGGGAGGGTATTTTGTCAGGCTGCATGTGTCAGTGGCTGTGCATTATGCACCAGGGGCTACTTTGTCAGGTTACATGTGTCAGTGGCTGTGCTTTGTGCACTAGGGGAGGTATTTTGTCAGGTTACATGTGTCAGTGGCTGTGCTTTGTGCACTAGGGGAGGTATTTTGTCAGGTTACATGTGTCAGTGGCTGTGCTTTGTGCACTAGGGGAGGTATTTTGTCAGGTTACATGTGTCAGTGGCTGTGCTTTGTGCACTAGGGGAGGTATTTTGTCAGGTTACATGTGTCAGTGGCTGTGCTTTGTGCACCAGGGGAGGTATTTTGTCAGGTTACATGTGTCAGTGGCTGTGCTTTGTGCACCAGGGGAGGGTATTTTGTCAGGTTACATGTGTCAGTGGCTGTGCTTTGTGCACCAGGGGAGGGTATTTTGTCATTTTACATGTGTCAGTGGCTGTGCTTTGTGTACTAGGGGAGGTATTTTGTCAGGTTACATGTGTCAGTGGCTGTGCTTTGTGCACCAGGGGAGGTATTTTATCAGGTTACATGTGTCAGTGGCTGTGCTTTGTGCACTAGGGGAGGTATTTTGTCAGGTTATATGTGTCAGTGGCTGTGCTTTGTGCACTAGGGGAGGTATTTTGTCAGGTTACATGTGTCAGTGACTGTGCTTTGTGCACTAGGGGAGGTATTTTGTTAGGTTACATGTGTCAGTGGCTGTGCTTTGTGCACCAGGAGGGGAATTAGTCAGGTTACATGTGTCAGTGGCTGTGCTTTGTGCTCCAGGGGAGGTATTTTGTCAGGTTACATGTGTCAGTGGCTGTGCTTTGTGCACTAGGGGAGGTATTTTGTCAGGTTACATGTGTCAGTGGCTGTGCTTTGTGCACTAGGGGAGGTATTTTGTCAGGTTACATGTGTCAGTGGCTGTGCTTTGTGCACCAGGAGGGGAATTAGTCAGGTTACATGTGTCAGTGGCTGTGCTTTGTGCTCCAGGGGAGGTATTTTGTCAGGTTACATGTGTCAGTGGCTGTGCTTTGTGCACTAGGGGAGGTATTTTGTCAGGTTACATGTGTCAGTGGCTTTGCTTTGTGCACCAGGGAAGGGTATTTTGTCAGGTTACATGTGTCAGTGGCTGTGCTTTGTGCACTAGGGGAGGTATTTTGTCAGGTTACATGTGTCAGTGGCTGTGCTTTGTGCACCAGGGGAGGGTATTTTGTCAGGTTACATGTGTCAGTGACTGTGCTTTGTGCACTAGGGGAGGTATTTTGTCAGGTTACATGTGTCAGTGGCTGTGCTTTGTGCACCAGGAGGGGAATTAGTCAGGTTACATGTGTCAGTGGCTGTGCTTTGTGCTCCAGGGGAGGTATTTTGTCAGGTTACATGTGTCAGTGGCTGTGCTTTGTGCACTAGGGGAGGTATTTTGTCAGGTTACATGTGTCAGTGGCTGTGCTTTGTGCACTAGGGGAGGTATTTTGTCAGGTTACATGTGTCAGTGACTGTGCTTTGTGCAACTCGAGGTATTTTGTCAGGTTGCATGTGTCAGTGGCTGTGCTTTGTGCACCAGGGGGGTATTTGTCAGGTTACATGTGTCAGTGGCTGTGCTTTGTGCTCTAGGGGAGTATTTGTCAGGTTACATGTGTCAGTAGCTGTGCTTTGTGCACTAGGGGAGGTATTTTGTCAGGTTACATGTGTCAGTGGCTGTGCTTTGTGCACTAGGGGAGTTATTTTGTCAGGTTACATGTGTCAGTGGCTGTGCTTTGTGCACCAGGGGAGGGTATTTTGTCAGGTTACATGTGTCATTGGCTGTGCTTTGTGCACCAGGGGAGGGTATTTTGTCAGGTTACATGTGTCAGTGGCTGTGCTTTGTGCACCAGGGGGGGTATTTTGTCAGGTTACATGTGTCAGTGGCTGTGCTTTGTGCACCAGGGGAGGGTATTTTGTCAGGTTACATGTGTCAGTGGCTGTGCTTTGTGCACTAGGGGAGGTATTTTGTCAGGTTACATGTGTCAGTGGCTGTGCTTTGTGCACCAGGGGAGGGTATTTTGTCAGGTTACATGTGTCAGTGACTGTGCTTTGTGCACTAGGGGAGGTATTTTGTCAGGTTACATGTGTCAGTGGTTGTGCTTTGTGCACCAGGAGGGGAATTAGTCAAGTTTCATGTGTCAGTGGCTGTGCTTTGTGCTCCAGGGGAGGTATTTTGTCAGGTTACATGTGTCAGTGGCTGTGCTTTGTGCACTAGGGGAGGTATTTTGTCAGGTTACATGTGTCAGTGGCTGTGCTTTGTGCACTAGGGGAGGTATTTTGTCAGGTTACATGTGTCAGTGACTGTGCTTTGTGCAACTCGAGGTATTTTGTCAGGTTGCATGTGTCAGTGGCTGTGCTTTGTGCACCAGGGGGGTATTTTGTCAGGTTACATGTGTCAGTGGCTGTGCTTTGTGCACCAGGAGGGGAATTAGTCAGGTTACATGTGTCGGTGGCTGTGCTTTGTGCTCCAGGGGAGGTATTTTGTCAGGTTACATGTGTCAGTGGCTGTGCTTTGTGCTCCAGGGGAGGTATTTTGTCAGGTTACATGTGTCAGTGGCTGTGCTTTGTGCACTAGGGGAGGTATTTTGTCAGGTTACATGTGTCAGTGGCTGTGCTTTGTGCACTAGGGGAGGTATTTTGTCAGGTTACATGTGTCAGTGACTGTGCTTTGTGCAACTCAAGGTATTTTGTCAGGTTGCATGTGTCAGTGGCTGTGCTTTGTGCACCAGGGGGGTATTTGTCAGGTTACATGTGTCAGTGGCTGTGCTTTGTGCTCTAGGGGAGTATTTGTCAGGTTACATGTGTCAGTAGCTGTGCTTTGTGCACTAGGGGAGGTATTTTGTCAGGTTACATGTGTCAGTGGCTGTGCTTTGTGCACTAGGGGAGTTATTTTGTCAGGTTACATGTGTCAGTGGCTGTGCTTTGTGCACCAGGGGAGGGTATTTTGTCAGGTTACATGTGTCATTGGCTGTGCTTTGTGCACCAGGGGAGGGTATTTTGTCAGGTTACATGTGTCAGTGGCTGTGCTTTGTGCACCAGGGGGGGGGGGTATTTTGTCAGGTTACATGTGTCAGTGGCTGTGCTTTGTGCACCAGGGGAGGGTATTTTGTCAGGTTACATGTGTCAGTGGCTGTGCTTTGTGCACCAGGGGGGGTATTTGTCAGGTTACATGTGTCAGTGGCTGTGCTTTGTGCACCAGGAGGGTATTTTTTATGTGGTATTGCAGGAGGTTGTGTCAGTGCTCATGTACAGGGGCCATCACGCTGTTATACATTTATAAAACACACATATATGTGTTTAATTTTATAGAGAATTTCCATGGAACGTTTTTTTGACCATTTCATGGAATTTACCTTTTCTGCTGCCACAATAAACAAAATGTAATAAATTAATAGACAGTGTAAGATCCTATTAAATGTGGTAAACCTGTATTGCTGAAGGGACGTAACCACATGACTAATTTTATTTGACAGTGAAATAAAAAAACGATTGTGGTTGAGTAAGGGTTAATAGGGATGATCCCCCTCACCTTTAGGGCAGGGGTCTGCTATCTGACACACATGCAGGGCCGGATTTCCCATTAGGCACAGTAGGCATGTGCCTACAGGCGCCTTGCAGTGAGGGGCGCCTGCCTGTCAATAATAAAAAAAAAAAAAAAAAAAAAAAAAAAAATTTTTTTTTTTTTTTTTTTTTTTTTATGAGGGCATTTATTTTAGTAAGAATTGTGCTGCCAGGTGCCTACAAAGTCGAGTGTTTCATTGGGAATATGTTACAGCAGTTGAGGGAGCCATGAAGGAGAGAGGGGCAAAGATTAAAACTAAACCCCTCCCATTGAATTTCTAAATTCTAATTTTAAACACATTTGTTGACCCCTGGATTACATATAATCTACAACATTCCATGTTTTCCTTTGAGAGCAACATCATATGATATTTATATTTCAGAACAAAATAAATGTAACATCTGTGTGTGTTTGTACCAAAAATATCAGAGTTTACAAGATTTTTTTCCCTACATTTTATATTTTCTTCCACTGGCTGCACAGGTTGTTGATGGTGATGAGCTTGCATGCTGCTAGTTTTAATATTGCTATTGTTTACACAAAACTGTGTTTGACTCCAACAAAATGTTAAGCACATAGTCAAAGTCATCTCCAGAAAAGCAATACACTAATGGCTTGTCAATAAACATGTCCTATGAGCCCATCTGGGTCTGCACAGATGTGTATTGCTGTCTCAGAACTGACATTGACTATGTGTTTAACTCTTTTGCAAGAGGCTAACACACTTCTCTGCAAGCACTAGTGCAATAATAAAATGCCCAGCAAACTGTCACATTTGATGTCCCTTTAAATAGGGTTTTCTTTAGAATATTTTGCATTAAAAGTTTAACATGATTTGTTTTTGTTATACATAATAGAAATTGTATGGCCATTTGAGTCAAGTGAATATTGATTTTTGGTGTAGCTTCCATTACAACAAATATTGCAATTGGTGTGTGTATTTGTGTATCTCCATAAAAGGGAAAATGTAATTTTACATCTAATATTTATTTTTAGTTGTCCTAAATAATAATAAAAAAAAGTCCTCATTTTTTCCACTTTTTTCTAGGGGGGGTGGGGGGGTGGGGGGGGCGCTTCAGGTTTTTGTGCCTACAGGCACCTGAGATGTAAATCCGGCCCTGCACACATGCTGCAATTACACTAAATGAGATGGGAATTTGTCAGGGTGCTGATTGGCTGCAGACTAAGTGACGTGTTACCCTGTATCCCCCCCCCCCCCCATTACACTAACTCCCCCTCCCCTCCTGCTGTTTGTCTATCTGAGCAAGGCATGAAGTTCACAACTCTACACTTGTAGAGAGGATCAGAGACAGGAGCAGAGGAGGAGCTGACAGTCAGGGAAGGGGCTGAGAAGATCTGGTGCCCTACAGAGAGCCATGAGAGGGGAGAGAGGCTGGAGCACTGAGCGCTTGGCAGGACCCAGTACCAGGTGGTCTCACATCTGAGAGGTGGCTGCGGAACCAGACCTGGCACCACCACCCGGCACCTTCTCCCTGGCTCCCTATAACGCAACTGAACTGCCCCATTTCACAAGAGCCCCAACTTTCACCAGGAGAGAACATTCAACCCCAGGATATTTCTCCCACCCCACAATACCCCCTATTGCACTCCCCCACAGGACAGGACCTTCAACACTGCCAAGGAGGTTTCCATCCCACTTGGTCCAGAAGATCCCATTTTGCCCCGTTTCAGAAGCTTCCCCTATCCCACCCTCCTGGGGCTGGGGGTCTGAGCAGGTCCCTCGGTGTACCACAGCTAGGGACCCCCAGGACCTTGACAGAGGCATTATGCTGCCCAAAGTGGAGTCTGAAACCATGGGAATGCCCAGAGCACATGGGGAGCAAGGTCAGATGGCAGAGAACATGCACGGTGAGTGTGTGAGATATGTACTGTGTATAATGCCAGCCATGTGTGTCTCCTATACTGTGTATAATGCCAGGTATGTGTGCCCTTATACTATGTATAATGCCAGCCATGTATCCCCCCTATACTGTGTATAATGCCAGGTATGTGTGTCTCCTATACTGTGTATAATGCCAGGTATGTGTGTCTTCTATACTGTGTATAATGCCAGCCATGTATCCCCCTATACTGTGTATAATGCCAGGTATGTTTAACCGTGTACTGTGTATAATGGTAAGTATGTGTAACTCTGTGTGGTGTACAATGCCAGGTATGTGTGCCCCCTATACTGTGTGTAAAGTCAGATATGTGTTTAACCCTGTGCTGTGTATAAAGATATGTGCTTTGTATATATGCCAATCATACAGTCTAGGGCTAGCAGTAATATATTGTGTATTGTGTATAATGGTAAGCAGATATGTTATCAGTGTTGTGTATGGTACAAAGTATGTGTGATCTTTGTACTATGTAAAATGCAAAATATGTAAACCCTTGGCACAGTGCATAGTGTAAATGATATAATGTGTACAAGACTTGTCCTGTATACTGTGGAATGTATCATCTATACATATGTGAAGTATTAATCACTGACTTCTGGCTTGTAAATAGTTGTAATAGTATATATGTGTATATATATATATATATATATATATATATATACACACACACACACACACTACATACGGGTTTATTATCAATATTACATTCCCTGGGTATATGATCAGAATTTGTAACTGTATATAACATATTGTCACATATACAGTGTTACAGGGGCTCACTGGGATTTGTTTTCTAAACACGGAAATTAACTGTTAAGTATAAATGTGATTTTTGTATGATGTTTTTATTAGTAATGTTGTGTATAAGTATTCAGACTTATATATAACCACATGCATGCGCATACAGTGCAGTGACAAGCAATAGGCGCAGGATACACGCGTATTTGTTTATTTTCTTTAGAATTATTAAAACTACATTGTTGTTACAGCTACTTTTGTATATTACAATACAATATATATATACTCTTATATATGCACATGCCCCAGTTCCTGGACACATTTTATGCACATGCCCTCATACAGTTCCTGGGCACATTTTATGCACATGCCCAGACACCGTTCCTGGGCACATTTTATGCACATGCCCACACACAGATTCGGGCACAGTATATGCACATGCCCACACACAGATCCCGGGCACAGTATATGCACATGCCCACACACAGATCCCGGGCACAGTATATGCACATGCCCACACACAGATCCCGGGCACAGTATATGCACATGCCCACAAACAGATCCCGGGCACAGTATATGCACATGCCCACACACAGATCCCGGGCACAGTATATGCACATGCCCACACACAGATCCCGGGCACAGTATATGCACATGCCCACACACAGATCCCGGGCACAGTATATGCACATGCCCACACACAGATCCCGGGCACAGTATATGCACATGCCCACACACAGATCCTGGGCACAGTATATGCACATGCCCACACACAGATCCCGGGCACAGTATATGCACATGCCCACACACAGATCCCGGGCACAGTATATGCACATGCCCACACACAGATCCCGGGCACAGTATATGCACATGCCCACACACAGATCCCGGGCACAGTATATGCACATGCCCACACACAGATCCCGGGCACAGTATATGCACATGCCCACACACAGATCCCGGGCACAGTATAATACTTCTGCACACACTCAGGGTATGGGGAATATTTTAGATATATTTAACCCGTAGATACGCAGGTATTCAGTGAGCCTACACACACAGTCACTGTCTCTATAGATGGGATGTTCCGCTGGTACACGCACTGTGCTGAGCGCTCCTCATCTTATTTATACGGGGGAGCGGAACCGGGCACTAAGCGCACCGCGGGGCATTTATCCTGATATAGCTGTGGGCAGGGAGCACAAATGCACAGGTGATAAAATATTATTTTTATTGGAGTGTACATCAGTGTGATTGCTGGTACTTACCTTTAGCACATAGTGTACTTACCTAAAGCACATAGTGTACTTACCTTTAGCACATAGTGTACTTACCTAACAAAAGGAGCAGAGGAACCAGGAAGAAAATCTTACAGTTATCGATTTTAGTGTAAAAATAATGAAATAATGAGCTAATTTGTGCAGATTTTATAAAGTGATAAACGTTTGTGTGTCTTTGTGATGGCTTCTTGCTGGGAAAATTAGTTGTATTTATTTTGTAAATAATAAAACTCCAAATGCCCGTGTGAGATTGTGGCTCAAAAATGTAGCCAAAAGCAAAAATCTGCATCACACATCCTTATTGTAATATAATCTCCAGAACATATTTATACTGTTTAAAAATGTAAGTTACATTTGCATAGAATTCACATGCGGAACCATCTTTACAAATAGCAAAATATTTATTATGGTTTGCGTTTTCTTTAACCTTCTAATATACATAGATAATACAATCTTTTTCTAAAAAGTTATTTCTAAAATTAATTTAAATAAAATATTATAAATCTATTAAATAACATATATATATATGTACATACATAGTTTATGTGTTTAAGTGATTGCTTACCTTACACAGAATGTGTTGTAAAAACAGTGACTTTTTGGTTTGAATCAGAGAGGGGGGAATTTGAAAATCCCCAGTGCTTTTCATAACCCTGATTACTGGCTAAAAACAAATATAACCTACCAGCTATATTCTTAGAAAGTATTCAGAAATAGCAGATCCAAATCTGGATTTTATTAAAGATTTCAAGAGTTTCATGATCAATACAGAATGAATTGCAGTGTTAGGATAAAATGTCCTATCAAAGTTTGTGATTTAAAAATACTCTTTTGGAATTATGTGCAATAAAATATATAATTGAAGTTGACTGGATTCAGATTTGAGCAGCATAAAAAATAACAAAGTTTGTGCTTTAACTGCAGCTTTCATATCAGTTTAATTTAAGATGATTTTATAAACCAGTTCTCACTGTTCTGGCAGGGATTGGTTTTATATTTGTAGTGAACTTATTATTTTCTTCATATTACTTGGCATGTTTGTATAAAATAATAAAACTATGTTGTATTAAAAAATTGGTAAATTATAACTCCATAGAATATTTCACTAATACTGAATATTATATATAATTATGATAATAAATTATTCAACTCTGAAATAATTCAATGAGCAATTTTTAATGAGACATGGTACAAAATAATTTATAATAAACTATAATCTGAAATGTATATAATATGTGTATAAATATAATAAAGCATATTAAATGTTATAGATCATTTTAATTAATATTAAAAAATAGAATCATTTATGTAATATATCTGCTTTAAAATATTAAGTACAATCACTACACATTAATTTAAAAAATTGCTCTGTACCCAGGGATGAGGTAGGTCACTTGATGAGTTATATAAAAAAAAATCATATAAATATATGCAATGAGTTTGGCTGGGACTGTAGGATCAATATCTATATGCAGCAGTTGTTGTGTGAGATCAAACAAATTACATACTGTAATGACATAAATAGAATGCACAATCTGGTGCTAAATTACAATATATATATATATATATATATATATATATATATATACATATATATATTTATTTGTATGTACTAGGTATGTTTGTTTATATATATATATATACATATATATATATATATATATATATATGTATGTATGTATGTATGTATGTTTATATATACAGTATATATATATATATATATATATGTATTTATATATATAAACAAACATACCTAGTACATACAAATATATATATATATGTATGTATGTATGTATGTTTATATATACAGTATATATATATATATATATATATATGTATTTATATATATATATATATATATATATATATATATATGTAATTAAATATATGTGTATGTTATGTATTATATATATAAACATGGTAATAAAGGTATAGTTTTGTGTATGTATGTTTTAAATAAATGACCCACTAAGTCTCATAATATTATGTGGAAATTATATCTAGACATAAGGAGATCTTTTTACCATTTCACATGCAGACACCTTTCTGGGGATATAATCAGCAATATAAGTTCATTGGCTTTTACATTTCTGGTTTTGCCTTCTAACATGTTTAATATCTTTGCATATATTTATTTCAATATAATCTAATTCCTTTGCGGGTTTAAGATTTTATGGGTAGCTTCACCATATTCCAGCTGATGCTTTTTATATACATTTTCAAACTCTTGAGGTTAACACTAAATATTTTAAAGGACCAAAAATATTTTATCTGATTCTTAAAAAATAATTCTGACTTACTTTTTAGTTTTACATATTTTCTGTGAATTATACATCACTAACAGAGCAACAGCTCAGAATTCTCACTCACAAGCACCAAAATCTCACTATTAAACGAAATTAAATATTTATTTTAATATTTTCCCTGGTGTGTATGATTTACATTTATAATATTTAATTGAGTTTCAGTTGTAGCTTGGTAAAACATTTATATTACATAGTTGTGTCTTTACCATATATGTGCAGGAATTATATGTTTATAAATAACCTGTATAATTAAAAAGAAAACTATTGTGAATATTCTTCTTATTTACTCCTAAATATATTCTTTTGTGTGTGTATTTTTGTTATGTGCATGCATGTAAATATGTTGTTATTGTAAATATAAATACTCAACTAAGATTTTTTTACTTTATTGGGAATTTTTATAGAGGCAAGAGAATACTGAGCAAGAATTATAATATTAAAAAACAGATGTCTGAAGATCTTACAATTATATATCTTTAAATGAGTTATTGCAGCCTGGGTAAATTGTTTAGTTCAAGGCAAGGATTCTATCAATAGATCCATATTTTAATCTAAATATATTGTTGCTGTTTTTAGAAAAATATCTTTTCTAACACATTCTTTATATTGAAGTTATGTGCTTTAAAAAAATGTTTTGTTGTTTGTTTTTTTATTCTTTTTTGTTTTTTAATTATAAATGCTCAACTCTTACAGTATTTCTGGCATATAATTAATTTCCAATAAAACCACATAGCCTGTACCATTATTAAATGAGATTTGTTAAATGCATTTTATTTGTACATAATACAGACTGGTCAGACTGCGTCCTTCTGCTTAGCTTTTAAATGATTTTGTAAACTCAGGTCACTAGGAAGAAAATGTGCTATTAATGTAGGAGTTAAGAGTAGAGAAATCCTATATAGTCAACAGGAGTCAAGAGGTATCTGATTTTAAATTCAATATCCAAAACCTCTTTATTTTTTTTATAATTTCAGAGATGGATAAATGGTTGCCATTGTGTAGAGAAGTATTAACCATAGTAATAATTAGCAGAATTATTTATGTTATATTACCCCGTGCTAAAGCATTAAAAATGACCAGATCTAAAAGAACAGGATTTCACTAACTCAGGAAACGTCCAGCCATAATGTGATCTTTAATATCTAGAATGATTTTATACTAGCATCCAGTCATAATATATTTCTTTATGTCTAGACTTGGTCTATAATAACTTCCAGCTATAACCTGGTCTATATTTCTAGATTTAGTCTATACAAACTTCCAGCTATAACCTGGTCTATATTTCTAGATTTAGTCTATACTAACTTCCAACCACAACCTGGTCTTTATTTCTAGACTTAATCTATACAAACTTCCAGCTATAAACTGGTCTATATTTCTAGATTTAGTCTATACTAACTTTCAGCTATAACCTGGTATTTTATTTCTAGACTTAGTCTATACTAACTTCCAGCTATAACCTGGTCTTTTATTTCTAGACTTAGTCTATACAAACTTCCAGCCATAACCTGATCTTTATTTTGTTGTTGATTCTATACTAACTTCCAGCCATAACCTTGTCTATATTTCTATACTATCTCGATACAAACTTCCAGTCATAACCTCATCTTTATTTAACTATTTATTTATTCTAATTGTCAGCCATAACCTGATCCTTTATTTCTAGATTTAGTCTATTCTAAATTCCAGTCATAACCAAATCTTTATTTAATTATTTATTTATTCTAAATTCTACTATACTATCTTCTAGCCATAAACTGGTCTTTATTTCTAGACTTAGTCTATACTAACTTCCAGCCATAAACTGGTCTTTATTTCTAGATTTAGTCTATACTAACTTCCAGCTATAAACTGGTCTTTATTTCTAGATTTAGTCTATACTAACTTCCAGCTATAAACTGGTCTTTATTTCTAGATTTAGTCTATACTAACTTCCAGCTATAAACTGGTCTTTATTTCTAGATTTAGTCTATACTAACTTCCAACTATAAACTGGTCTTTATTTCTAGATTTAGTCTATACTAACTTCTAGCTATAAACTGGTCTTTATTTCTAGATTTAGTCTATACTAACTTCCAGCTATAACCTGGTCTTTATTTCTAGACTTAGTTTTACTAACTTCCAGTCATAAACTGGTCTTTATTTCTAGACTTAGTTTTTCTAACTTTCAGCCATACACTGGTCTTTATTTCGATATTTATTCTAAACCACTTTCCAGCCATAACCTGGTCTTTATTGTTAGACATATTCTGTACTAACCTCTAGTCATAACTTGGTCTTTATTTCTAGATTTATTCTATACTAACATCCAGTCATAAAATCTTTATGCCTAGAATGTATGTGCTATTTTGCAGCCATAACCTACTTTTTTATTTGTAGGCTTATTCTATATGAACTTCCAGCCATAAGCTTGTCTTTATTCCTAGAATTATTTTATCTATAGTGCATTTAGTTTACAGAAGCATTGGGGGGGGGTACTATACACCCAGATTAATTGCTATGGTACCTCAAAAGTTCAGAAGTACGATCTGCAGTGAATTTACTAGTGCCTTATTAAGATGAGAGTAAAAAAAATATATTTAGGAATAGTTCATATGAGATGAGGCACCTGTATGCAAAGCATCTCTGATATTTAGCTTGGTGGGTAACTTTTGTACTCCCAAAGTTTGTCACCTGGAGTCTCACCTATGTACATTGGTTTGAAGCTTGGTTTGAATCTTTGAAATGCTTGTCAAGCTGTTTAGAGCAGTTTCATGGCAACCTTATATGGGTAAACAGTAGGAGTTAGGGAACATCATAATTGTTGCTTCTGGTTTGTCATTCTTTTATTATTATTTTTATTACAATTTGACTTTATGGAGTCTCCTCCTTCCTGGTTCCTACAAATTCTAGTTGGCTTTTAAGTTTTGTGTGTTTTTGTCCATTGATGATTGCAGATCATGTCTACATGGCCTGTATAATGAAAAAGTAGTAAAAAAAAAATCATAATTTTTGATTTCTGGGATTTATGCTAAATTGAGGAACATTCTGCATTACTTAGGAAGGGAACTTCAATTTTTATACAGTGATATGTACAGGTGAGCAGTGAATCACAATACAGACCTTGGCAAATTCAACAGGTGGCCGATCAGATCCAGGTGCTCCCATTTGTTGTGAGAGACAGGACTGCAACCTAATGCATAGGTGTAAAGTGGTTAACCATTACGAAGTCTAACTCAAGAAACAATACTGACACATCATTATTACAATAATATATATCTGGTAGTTAGAGAACTTTATATTCATTGTTCCATATATGAAGTAACAAGTAGGGTTTTCAGATTAATATCAGTTCCCCAAAACATAAATAACAAACAGTAGGAACAATTACTGAGATCTCGTCTATCTCTGGACCTTCCCTAGTCTCTCTAGCTTCTTTACTTTGTGTGTAGGAAATTCACTAAAGAGTGAAGACATGAGTAAGATAAAGTGAATCAGCTTCTTACAATCGAATATAGAACCTAAAGTTTATCTTACTCTTGATGCTTGAATTGTATATTTCATTTTGGAAATGTTTTCTTCAGTTGTGATAATCATGTTATTTTGATGTACTGGATCTTTTCCTTTAGTATAATCAGCTTCTTAGTGAATTTAGCAGATGGTGTCAGGGATCCAGGAACATCACTTAAACAGTACATATACTGATAAACAGAAAGAGGTAGATAGAAATATGCAGATAAAGGAGAGAGCAATATAGACTTGGTGCAGAGGAGAGAGGAAACAGATATTTGTATTTAGCTTTATTACATGAAAATGTTGCATAAACAAAGCAAATTCACTGCTGACTCTAAAGCCACTAGACCCCAAAAGCTTACGGTTGTGTATATCCACTCTTTGTTTGGATTCAAAGTTAATTTGGGGCAATGTCTTTCTGTAAGTTTTTGTTGAGGGGGGTCAATGGTTCCAATTGCTATACTATATTGTAAGCTTATTGAATTCCATAGTATCACACTATTGTAAGTTTCTCATTATGTCATTAGACTGTACGCTTCTTGGGGCAGCAGTTTCTTCCCAAGTCAGTCTTGCATTTTATTACTAAATTGTAAGCTTTTAAGTTCATTGTATTACATTATGTGTGCTCAAGTAAAATTTGTTTGACCATTTTTGACAATTCATATGGCCATGTACAGTTTTATATAAAATAGGAATGCATTAATTTAGTTAATAATATTTCAGAAGGGAACAACCTTTCATAATATGTAAGAAATCTAAAATAATACTACATTATTTAACATTAGACATAAATCTCAGGAGTGTGCATGGTCATACTGTCAAAATACAAGGAGTAGACTCCAGTCGACGTGGTAGAAATAAATGTACTCTTTTCATTAGTAGAGAAAGGTTCAGGGTATGGAGACTTGTATATCTGCCAGAATTTGTTATTCTGTATTGTCTGATAATGTAAATTCTATTTGTTTTTAAACCATTAGCAAAAATATATCATTGAAGCTAAAAAATGTTGCTGATTCACAAAGTTGTGGTTACTTTTTTTTTTAAAAATTACCATTTAAAATATTTAAGGATATTGAGAGTTGAGAACTTTAACTGTATATATATATATATATTTTTTACATATTTAAATAACATAATATAATTGTACCATGTTTTTGAACATGGGGTTTTCTATATTATCTCCCTGTTTCTGCAATGTTTTTTCATAAGGTTCATCTATGAAATAATGTACACTTTCTATAGTCTTAATTGCAGACCAAGATTACTACGTATTGATTAAATAAATGAACTCACAGACATATCACTCAGCTGTTTAAGCTCGTCACTAAATAGGTCCAAAGAAAATACAAAGTGGTTTAAAAGTTAAAATGCATTCATAGAAATTTATAGTTTAGTTACTGACTGAGAAGGAAAAGTGGAATTTATATGTATAAGGTTCTGAATTCATTACAGCTGGTTTGGTCTGAGCTGTCAGATCTGTAAGGCCTCTCACGGGATTGTTTAAAACGAAACGTTACTCTGTAAGTTTTGCAGCTCCACATTTAACAGTAAGAAGATACAAATGCACTATAACATAGATCTTATGAAAAGCATGTTTATATAAAGACTTTGTATTATGTGTGCGTATTATTGCATCACAGAATAACATTTTATAAATTATACAGTTTTATTTTCTATTATATGCTACGTAAAATGAGTTTCACAATGTTAACAAGTGGGCTGCACAAAAGTGTTCCTTGGACATGTTTAAAGATTTCTAACAGTTCTTAGATTATCCATAAAGCTCTTTATCGGAGACCCAGATTATCGATATAATACTTGCAAGGTTGTGCTGAAATACAAAATACGTTGTTCAAAGTGTAAGAAATATATATGAAGTGAATATACATATATTCAGCTAAAACAATCACATTTGTATGTGTAGTTACTTTTGAAGAACTTTTTGGGCAGTGCCCAGTGGTGCCACGTTAAACTTGCAGTCCAATGAAACTTGTAGCTTTTTATGGAACCCCATTACTTGCAATGGGAAGCAATTCATAGGGAATTCATTCCAGCCAATTTTGTTAACAAGTGCACAAAGGCTTACCAAATTAACACTCTTTATGGAGTCAAGACCAAATTTCAGGGGGCAAGTAATATAAATATTTGCTGTGTTTAGAACTAATTAATTAGCATTTTCTGTCCTAACTTGTTAAATTTTTCACTAATTGATAAACTATAGGTATATTTCTTCAGCTGTTTATATATAGATAGATGATAGATATATAGATAGATAGATAGATAGATAGATAGATGATAGATAGATAGATAGATGATAGACACATACACATAAGCACATTTACAGACATGTATACATACCTATAAATATGTTCACGGACTGATAAACTATAGGTATATTTCTTCAGCTGTTTATATTTATATAGATATATAGTTAGATAGATAGACAGACAGATAGATATACACACACACATATACATACATGTATACATACCTTTAAATATTTTCACGGACTGATAAACTATAGGTATATTTCTTCAGCTGTTTATATTTATATAAATATATAGTTAGAAAGATTGATTGATTGATAGATATATATACACACACACATATACATACATGTATACATACCTTTAAATATGTTCACAGACTGATAAACTACTGTATAGGTATTTTTCTTCAGCTGTTTATATATAGATATATGGATATATAGATAGATAGATAGATAGATACACACATACACACATATACATACATGTGTACATATCTATAAATTTGTTCTTGGGCTGATAAACTATAGTTATATTTCTTCAGTTCTTTATATTACAATAGATATATAGTTAGATAGATACATTGCTAGATAGAAGAGAGATAGATAGATAGATAGTTAGATAGATAGATAGATAGATAGTTGCATAGATAGATTGCTAGATGATGATAGCTAGATAGATAGATAGATAGATAGATAGATAGATAGAAGATAGATATACACACATATATAGACATGTATTCAAACCTATAAATATGTTCACGGACTGATAAACTATAGTTATATTTCTTCAGTTCTTTATATTACAATAGATATATAGTTAGATAGATACATTGCTAGATAGAAGATAGATAGATAGATAGATAGTTAGTTAGATAGATAGATAGATAGATAGATAGATAGATAGTTAGTTAGTTAGTTAGTTAGTTAGTTAGTTAGTTAGTTAGTTAGATAGATAGATAGATAGTTACATAGATAGATTGCTAGATGATGATAGCTAGATAGATAGATAGATAGATAGATAGATAGATAGATAGATATACACACATATATAGACATGTATTCATACCTATAAATATGTTCACAGACTGATACACTATAGTTATATTATTCAGCCATGGATATATACATAAATGCACATACATATAAATATATATATAGAAGAACAAAACATTTGTACAAGTTGGGGACCTGCTACATATATCAGGATCTCCCTGTAGTATGGCAAAGCAACATTCTGACATTAACTGCAGTAAACTTGGATAATACAAATGTAAATATCACTTTCTATTTATATCTATCTATATCTATCGCTTACTCCCTCTTCTTCAGATGTTCACGAGCAGTAGAAACCATGTAACTCTCTCAGTAATATACATTTGACAGATGACTTTTTGTTTGAATCACACACTCAGGAATAATGTCTGTTTCTCAACTCAAAACATTTAAGTGGATAGTTTCAACATCTGGAAGTGACTCAAAACACAACCAGTATATGAAATCATTGCTGAATATAATAAGATACATATTTGTATATTCAAATATTTTATATGTCTGTGGATGTTGAATTGTACAGCCTTGGTGGTAATTCTAGAAAAAAAAAAATGAAAGCACAAAATAATATATATATACTGTATATATGTGTGTGTGTGTGTTTGTTTGTGTGCATGTGTGTGTGTATGTGTGTGTATGTATGTGTGTTTATGTGTGTGTATGTGTTTGTTTGTGTGCATGTGTGTGTGTATGTGTGTGTATGTATGTGTGTTTATGTGTGTGTATGTGTTTGTGTATGAGTGTGTGTGTGTGTGTATGTGTGTGTGTCTGCATGTATGTGCATGTGTGTGTCTGTGTGTGTGTATGTGTATGTTTGTGTGTATGAGTATGTGTGTATGTATGTGTGTGTGTATGTGTGTGCATGAGTGTGTGTGTATGTGTGTGTGTGTCTGCATGTGTGTGTGTGTGTGTGTGCACATGTGTGTATATGTGTGTGTATGTATGTATGTTTACATATATGTGTGTGTGTGTGTGCGTGTGTATGCATGTGTGTGTGTGCATGTGTTTGTATGTGTGTGCCCATATGTGTGTGTGTATGTATGTGTGTGTATATATGTGTGTGTGCGTATGTGTGTGTATGTATGTGTATATATATATATGTGTTTGTATGTGTGTGCCCATATGTGTGTGTGTATGTATGTGTGTGTGTATATATGTGTGTGTGCGTATGTGTGTATGTATGTGTGTATATATATATATATATATATTTATGTGTGTGTGTGTATGTATGTGTGTGTATGTGTGTGTATGTGTGTGTGTGTAAATCTAATACCAATTCTTTTAAAGCTACATTCTAGATACTGTAAAACATTTGTTTGTTTTTCTCTGTAATCCCTGTGCTGTTTCTCATATATATTCACTTCTAATGTTGAATTTATTTACATCACATTTTTGACAAATGTATATTAAATTTATGAGCCAGCTAAAAAAGCAACCAAATACACTACACATTTTTAGAAGACATTTAAAGATTTACTAAAAAATATATCTAGAATATACTAGTAAAAAACAATAGGGTCCTAAGATTTTATAAGTCCTGTACATTTAATACATATGTCATTCCTTTTTTCTTCTTCAAACAGTTTCACAATTTAAGATGATGGGCTATTCTTACGATGATGATCTGGAAGAGATGTGTCCAGTGTGTGGGGATAAAGTTTCTGGATACCACTATGGACTTCTGACCTGTGAGAGTTGTAAGGTGTGGATCTGATGAGATAAATAATAATAATAATAATGAAAAAATAATATATATATATATATATATATATATATATATATATATATATATATATATATATCCTTTGTAATAACTATAAGGCTTTTGTGGAAACAAGGCCTAGTCTGAAGATCAACATTATTTAATTATTTCCACATAAGACTGTGTATAAAATAATCACTTCTCATTTCTGTAATAACTACATCTCCTTAATTGCTATTTTTTTTGTAAAAATGTAATTAATATTTTGTTAAAAAATATATATTTATATAAACACATATATATATATATATATATATATATATATATATTTTTTTTTTTTTTTTTTTTTTTCTTAGCTTTTTATTATATCTAAAGCCTTAAATAGTTAATGGGTTTTTTTTATCAACAGAAATGAACTCTTTAAGGAATTTGGAAATAAAAATAGAAAATTATTAATAGAAATTCAACAGTTTAATGTATAAAATATATCTTAAATTTACTTATTTTTTCAATAGAAGTGTATTTTAATTAATCTTAAAATTATTGTTCAGGCTGAATTTCAGTGTCCTACAAAATATAATGTTAGTTACAAGAAATACAGTTATCACAGAATATTATTTTACTAATATACAACTCTATAGAAACCTATGTGGATTTAAACACTAGACATTGGAAAAATAAACATTTTTATTTATATAATCTACAATTGTAAAAACTAAAATGATCATATTTTTTTTATTATTATTAAGCACCAACATATTCAGCACCACTGTCCATGGATACAATTAATATAAGTAAAGACAAAATTTGACACACAAATACAGGAGAAGTTTAGGGCCCTATTCCTGTAGCAACATACAATCTAGTATATATATATATTAGATTAAAAAAAAGCCAAATCAAACTGATTTATTACAAAATTCTCTATTTTATTTTTTATCTTTTTGTAGTATTTAAAACAAAGAGGAGACCTTATAACGTTTACAATGCAGGATTTTTTTTAAATAACTGCAAAAGAAAAATAAAGAAAAAACACATCTGATTAATTTAGGGGAAATTAATTTAAACTAAACTTAAATAGGTATCAAATGATTTTAAACAAAATAATTATTACAAAGATAAAAAAATATATTTTTAATTTTACTGTTTATTTAAATTATATTCTCCTTCCCCTATCTCCTTCACCATTAAAGCTTCATGTAAATTACCTCCGAAACAAAAAGTTTGCACTATGCCTTTTACCCTATCTTTGTGCATAAGTACTAGACAGCTTGACTTTACCTACACTCACTGCAAATGTGCACAGCAAAATATGTTTATTTTTTATAGATTTACATTTATTCTCAGTGCCAACACAAGGGATCTTCAGGGGATGGGGGGTTTATTTTGGTCAATAAAGTCTAGAAAAATTTAAACATTTCTAAAATTATATGTCATTTAAAAAAAATAAAGTTTTTCAATATAAGTCTGTTTATGCTTAAATTATGCAAATAACTTGTCCAATTCCAGTCCCTCAGAAAGCCTTGACACCTTGAAAACCAACATTGGTGTATTTTAATTGCCATGGCTTGATATGTTAAATTGTTTGCACAAAAATGAATATGTTAGTAAACACAATTAACTGCTATTTTACAAAAAATAATAATAAAATCTAATTCAAATTTCACTTTTAAACTCTGAAAATTCAATACAATTTAATGTTATTTTTGTATTGGAATACCGTTTTTTTGATGTTTTAAAAAAATCAAAATACACTGTAAATGGGAAAAAGTACTAAAAATGCCATAAATGAATATTAATTGGCAATCATCATCATCATCAATATTCAATCAATTAGCTGCCATGTTTTGCTTTAGCCATATAGCTTTTTTCCTCCATGAAAGTGTGGCAACCCCTTGAAAAACCTGAAATAAGCTGATTCTTACAGATCTTCATGTGTTTAACTAGATTTTCCTGTGATGCTGTATACATAATTTGAGTAGTTTTACTCACCCAGATGTTGGCTCATTTAATCGATTGCAGAATTTAATAAAAGCAGCAGAAAATCAGGTGAACTTGCATAACGTGTCTTTGCAAATAAATTTATTTTAATTGGATTGGGGTCCATGGTTGGATATTTATTAAAAGCTTCTCATCACCATCTATATTTTACTGATGGAAAATGACTGCATAAAACTCATTGACAGCAATGACAAGGCACATTTAATGATAAAAATGCAGGAAACCACAAATTACGTGTAGGAAAATAACCCAAAACAAATGTTAGAAAGAATTGTACATGTGTTTGAATTACACATCTTAGCGCTAGATTCTGAGTGGAGCACAATATTGCTCTAATGCAAGAGCGATATTTACGCTTCACACGATAATACCAGCACACTTAAATGTGTGCTGGTATTACAAGAGTGGCGCATTGTAAATGTGACCTCGTGTTTTCATTGCCCGGAAGCCTTGCACTCTGATGCCGATAGACACGGTAAACCACTTAACGCAGATCTGATGTCTGATTAATAAATTCTAGCGCAAAGTGAAACCTCGAGCTCACAGTCAAATTAACCAGCCACTTGTAATGGCTGGTTATTTATCGTGCACAATAAGATAGGGCTCCACCTGTGTATAAAAACACAATATTGATGTCTTCCATTCACAGACATTTCTATAGGTAAAAAGTAAGATATTAGGAACATTCATTTCAAGGATCTGAGTAAACCAATGATAGTGACCTATTTATGAGGCTTATTGAGGGCCATAGTGTTCTAATGAAACTGACATGTTTACCTTAAAAACCTGCTAGGAACAAAGTTCACTAATGACATTGGATCAGAAGTTTTTTTGTGATTGATGGTTTCGTCCTTTATATTATTTTTAGGGTTTCTTCAAGAGAACAGTCCAGAACAATAAGAGGTACACGTGTATAGAGAATCAGACCTGCCAGATTGATAAGACCCAAAGGAAGCGATGTCCCTACTGCAGGTTCCAGAAATGTCTCACTGTGGGAATGAAGCTAGAAGGTACGTTACACGCCATAGGCAGGTACAGGAAATCTGTGTTTATAAGTTCATTTAACAAACATGCAGTGATTGTGAGGAGTTATAAGAAGAAACCATAAGTAAGGAGGGTTAAATGGTGCAGTAGGAAGAGTTATAGGGAGGTTTATATGGTGAAATAGGAGGAGTTATAGGGAGAGTTATATGGTGCAATAAGATGAGTTATAGGGAGGGTTATATGGTGCAATAGGAGGAGTTATAGGGAGGGTTATATGGTGCAATAGGAGGATTTATAGGGAGGGTTATATGGTGCAATAGGAGGATTTATAGGGAGGGTTATATGGTGCAATAGGAGGAGTTATAGGGAAGGTTATATGGTGCAATAGGAGGAGTTATAGGGAGGGGTATATGGTGCAATAGGAGGAGTAATAGGGAGGAGTATATGGTGCAATAGGAGGAGTTATAGGGAGGGTTATATGGTGCAATAGGAAGAGTTATAGGGAGGGTTATATGGTGCAATAGGAGGAGTCATAGGGAGGGTTATATGGTGCAATAGGAGGAGTTATAGTGAGAGTTATATGGTGCAATAGGAGGAGTTATAAGGAGGGTTATATGATGCAATAGGAGGAGTTATAGGGAGGGTTATATGGTGTAATAGGAGGAGTTATAGAGAGGGTTATATGGTGCAATAGGAGGAGTTATAGGGAGGGTTATATGGTGCAATAGGAGGAGTTATAGGGAGGGTTATATGGTGCAATAGGAGGAGTTATAGGGAGGGTTATATGGTGAAATAGGAGGAGTTATAGGGAGGGTTATATTGTGCAATAGGAGGAGTTATAGCGAGGGTTATATGGTACAATAGGATGAGTTATAGGGAGGGTTATATGGTGCAATAGGAGGAGTTATAGGGAGGGTTATATTAAGCAATAGGAGGAGTTATAGGGAGGGTTATATGGTGCAATAGGTGGAGTTATAGGGAGGGTTAAATGGTGCAGTAGGAAGAGTTATAGGGAGGTTTATATGGTGCAATAGGAGGAGTTATAGGGAGGGTTATACGGTGCAATAGGAGGAGTTATAGGGAGGGTTATATGGTGCAATAGGAGGAGTTATAGGGAGGGTTATACGGGGCAATAGGAGGAGTTATAGGGAGGGTTATACGGTGCAATAGGAGGAGTTATAGGGAGGGTTATATGGTGCAATAGGAGGAGTTATAGGGAGGGTTATATGGTGCAATAGGAGGAGTTATAGGGGGGTTAAATGGTGCAGTAGGAAGAGTTATAGGGAGGTTTATATGGTGAAATAGGAAGAGTTATAGGGAGGGTTATATGGTGAAATAGGAAGAGTTATAGGGAGGGTTATATGGTGAAATAGGAGGAGTTATAGGTAGGGTTATATGGTGAAATAGGAAGAGTTATAGGGAGGGTTATATGGTGCAATAGGAGGAGTTATAGGGAGGTTTATATGGTGAAATAGGAAGAGTTATAGGGAGGGTTATATGGTGCAATAGGAGGAGTTATAGGGATGGTTATATGGTGAAATAGGAAGAGTTATAGGGAGGTTTATATGGTGAAATAGGAAGAGTTATAGGGAGGGTTATATGGTGCAATAGGAGGAGTTATAGGGAGGGTTATATGGTACAATAGGAGGAGTTATAGGGAGGGTTATATGGTGCAATAGGAGGAGTTATAGGGAGGGTTATATGGTACAATAGGAGGAGTTATAGGGAGGGTTATATGGTGCAATAGGAGGAGTTATAGGGAGGGTTATATGGTACAATAGGAGGAGTTATAGGGAGGGTTATATGGTGCAATAGGATTAGTTATAGGGAGGGTTATATGGTGCAATAGGAGGTGTTATAGGGGGAGTTGTATGGTGCAATATGAGAAGTTATAGGGAGGGTTATATGGTGCAATAGGAGGAGTTGTAGGGAGGGTTATATGTGCAATAGAAGGAGTTATAGGGAGGGTTATATGGTGCAATAGGAGGAGTTATATGGAGGGTTATATGGTGCAATATGAAGCGTTACAGGGAGGGTTGTATGGTGTAATAGGATGAGATATAGGGAGAGTTATATGGTGCAATAGGAGGAGTTGTAGGGAGGGTTATATGTGCAATAGGAGGAGTTATAGGGATAGTTATATGGTGCAATAGGAGGAGTTATAGGTAGGGTTATATGGTGCAATAGGAGGAGTTATAGGGAGGGTTATATGGTGCAATAGGAGGAGTTATAGGGAGGGTTATATGGTGCAATAGGAGGAGTTATAGGGAGGGTTATATGTGCAATAGGAGGCGTTATAGGGAGAGTTATATGGTGCAATAGGAGGAGTTATAGGGAGGGTTATGTGGTGCAATAGGAGGAGTTATAGGGAAGGTTATAAGGTGCAATAGGAGGAGTTATAGGGAGGGTTATATGTGCAATAGGAGGCGTTATAGGGAGTTATATGGTGCAATAGGAGGAGTTATAGGGAAGGTCATATGGTACAATAGGAGGAGTTATAGGGAGGTTTATATGGTGCAATAGGAGAAGTTATAGAGAGGGTTATATGGTACAATAGGAGGAGTTATAGAGAGGGTTATATGGTACAATAGGAGGAGTTATAGGGAGGTTTATATGGTGCAATAGGAGAAGTTATAGAGAGGGTTATATGGTACAATAGGAGGAGTTATAGGGAGGTTTATATGGTGCAATAGGAGAAGTTATAGAGAGGGTTATATGGTACAATAGGAGGAATTATAGGGAGGTTTATATGGTGCAATAGGAGAAGTTATAGAGAGGGTTATATGGTACAATAGGAGGAGTTATAGGGAGGTTTATATGGTGCAATAGGAGAAGTTATAGAGAGGGTTATATGGTACAATAGGAGGAGTTATAGGGAGGTTTATATGGTGCAATAGGAGAAGTTATAGAGAGGGTTATATGGTGCAATAGGAGGAGTTATAGGGAGGGTTATATGGTGCAATAGGAGGAGTTATAGGGAGGGTTATATGGTGCAATAGGAGGATTTGTAGGGAAGGTTATATGGTACAATAGGAGGAGTTATAGGGAGGGTTATATGGTGCAATAGGAGGAGTTATAGGGAGAGTTATATGTTGCAATAGGAGTTATAGGGAGAGTTATATGTTGCAATAGGAGTTATAGAGAGGGTTATATGGTATAATAGGAGGAGTTATAGGGAGTGTTATATGTGCAAAAGGAGGCATTATAGGGAGAGTTTATGGTACAATAGGATGAGTTATGTAGAAAAATAGGAGAGTTTTTTGTTGGCGCTTAAATGCAGCAAAAGAAGGATTTATATAGAGAGAAGATTGAGCCATAGGGTGGGAAACAGACCATGTTTAAATTGAAATGTGTGAGATACTTGACCCACCAGGTTACAGTATTCTGCAAATGATTTCTGAAATTCCTCAATTAATTAAACCCAGAAAAGAATTGCAAACGACGGCTGCTAAAGCCCAGCGCATTCTCGCATTTCTGCTATGTCCGACCGGTTTATTTTTCTTTTCATGTTTCTGCTGTGTACTTCCCACATCTGGATAATTATAAAGACATTTTGAGGATTTCCCCCCCAAATGTAATAGAGACTGAAATGTAAGATGAGCAGACAAACTGGGTGCAGGTGATAATGTTTTTATAATAATGTGACTTAGTAACCTTTTTTTTCTAGCTCTCTATTGCAAATACAGTGTAGCACACATTATAGGAAATTATTTTGTTTTATAGGGATAGTAAAAGTGCTGTGTTAGAAAGTATAATATTGCATTTACTGCATACCAGGTATATATGGTTCTATTTTCAGTGTCCATTACACACCATATTTTTTGTATATTTGTGCATCTATATATATATATCCACCTGGCAAATATGTGGTTAATACTTTTTCCTTTGCTGCAGGTTAATCAATTAAACTACTCCCTATACCTCATTATATTGCTCTATATAACAACTCCTCACATGTGTCTATATAACTCTATCTATAACTCTTCATATTCCACCATACAATGCTCCCTATAACTCCTCCTATTGTACCATATAACCCTCCCTATAACTTCTCCTATTGCACCATATAACCCTCCCTATAACTCCTCCTATTGTACCATAGAACCCTCCCTATAAATCCTCCTATTGCACCATATAACCCTCCCTATAACTCCTCCTATTACACCATATAACCCTCCCTATAACTTCTCCTATTGCATCATATAACTCTCCCTATAACTCCTCCTATTGTACCATATAGCCCTCCCTATATCTCCTCCTATTGCACCATATAACCCTCCCTATATCTCCTCCTATTGCACCATATAGCCCTCCCTATATCTCCTCACATTACACCATATAACCCTCCCTATAACTCCTCCTATAGCACCATATAACCCTCCCTATATCTCCTATTGCACCATATAACCCTCCATATAACTCCTCCTATTGCACCATATAACCCTCCCTATAACTCCTCCTATAGCACCATATAACCCTCCCTATAACTCCTCCTATAGCAGCATATAACCCTCCCTATAACTCCTCCTATTGCACCATATAACCCTCCCTATAACTCCTCCTGTAGCACCATATAACCCTCCCTATAACTCCTCCTATTGCACCATATAACCCTCCCTATAACTCCTCCTATTGCACCATATAACCCTCCCTATAACTCCTCCTATAGCACCATATAACCCTCCCTATAACTCCTCCTATTGCACCATATAACCCTCCCTATAACTCCTCCTATAGCACCATATAACCCTCCCTATAACTCCTCCTATTGCACCATATAGCCCTCCCTATAACTCCTCCTATAGCACCATATAACCCTCCCTATAACTCCTCCTATTGCACCATATAACCCTCCCTATAACTCCTCCTATAGCACCATATAACCCTCCCTATAACTCCTCCTATAGCACCATATAACCCTCCCTATAACTCCTCCTATTGCACCATATAATACAACCTATGCTATGTTACTGCTTGCTGAAGCTCTGTGCATTTATTCTATTCACTGTCACACACAATACATCTCACATCATCACTCCATAGGCTGTACGGCTATTTTAAGCCAATGACTCTATAAATGAAATCCTTATAACAGCACCACAGTGTACACTTTGCTAATAGTCCCATTACATTTAACTGTGGTCTATAAATTACAATGTTTCATTAATTGCCATAGTCTTTATGGTCTGTGTATCTCAGGTCCCCATGCATTTTTAATGCGTCTGTAATCTCTCCTTTGCATAAGAGCCACTGGCCAGAGTCTGTACCCCCTGCCATCCCATTAAACGTGCACTCCAATGAAATGCACCGCTGTGACAAGTCTTATTAAAACCACCCCCCTGGCTGCACTTCTATCACATTTATTTTTAATTATTCTTAAAAACCAAAGAATTTTTTTTTTTGGAATCGGAATCTAAAATACAAAGACATATTTCTTGCTTTACTGTTTTAAAAAGTGACGATCATACAGAATTGTAGTTTTTAGTGTATATACCACCCTCGGTTTGTAGAATTCTGCTTCTGGGTCAAGTAGAAATGGGACAACTTTAGTAAAAAATAACTTTACAAAATAGGATATCTAAAAACATAGGTACATAAGGTTTTATGTATAAATAGGACTGGAAAATTATCATTATAGAATCAAGTGAAAAATGTATTAGCCAGGACAAGTTAGCAACAAGTCTACTAAAAATGTAAATACAGAGAAAATATTTCTAGCTGACCCACTGCAATTTCTTGCTCACCAAGCCTAGTGCAGTTGGAGTAGTAGAAATGTCTAGCCCTTTGCATAAGATAGAGACATAGATACTGTGTAGATATATAGAATTAGATATCTAATAGTTAGATAGATGATATAGATAGATAGATAGATGATAGATAGATAGATAGATAGATAGATAGATAGATAGATAGATAGATAGATAGAGTGATAGACAGATGTATAGATAGATAGATAGATAGATAGATAGATAGATAGAAAGAAAAAAAAGAAATATATTGTATAGATAGATAATTTATGTGGTACATTGCATCATGATATCTATTTAAAGTATAAACAGTAATATGAGTTATATACATTTTTTACAAATATCTTTTGTCTCACAGCGGTGCGGGCAGATCGAATGAGAGGAGGAAGGAACAAATTTGGGCCAATGTACAAGCGTGACCGAGCACTAAAGCAGCAAAAAAAGGCATTAATACGAGCAAATGGACTCAAAATAGAGGCCATGAGTCAGGTCATTCAATCTATTCCCACAGACCTAACTATTTCTTCTGCCATTCAGAACATTCATTCAGCATCCAAAGGTCTACCTCTTACCCATGCTGCCCTTCCCCCTACAGACTATGACAGAAGCCCATTTGTGACATCACCCATCAGTATGACCATGCCACCTCATGGCAGCCTGCAGGGTTACCAGACTTATGGCCACTTCCCTAGCCGTGCTATTAAGTCCGAGTACCCAGACCCTTACACGAGCTCTCCAGAATCCATAATGGGATATTCATACATGGACAATTATCAGACAAGTTCCCCATCAAACATACCGCACCTTATAGTAGAACTATTGAAGTGTGAGCCAGATGAGCCACAAGTCCAAGGCAAAATAATGTCTTACTTACAACAGGAACAGGCCAACAGGAGCAAGCATGACAAACTCAACACCTTTGGACTTATGTGCAAAATGGCGGACCAAACACTATTTTCCATTGTTGAGTGGGCAAGGAGTAGTATCTTCTTCAGAGAACTAAAGGTAGGTGCCCAATATTGACTTCTCTTTCATTATTTTGATACGTTTTCAGAGCAACAATAAATATCTTGTCAGTTATTTAGAATTTCATGGAAGCTACAAACAGAACCTACCCAACATTGATTTGTCTAAACATAAATGTGCATTTCATTTTTAGACCATTTTTTGAATTTAATGTCATTCTGCTGTAAAAGAGGCCTTGAGAAATCTGTTCAAAGTCTAGGAGCCAGCCAAAAAAATGACCAGGTTGGAGACAGAGCTGTGGATACACATTACCAGACCCCAGATTTTGATTCTGCATGGGGACTGCTCTACCCTGCCCCTAAAACGTCTCTGTAAAGAATACTTTGAGATTCCTCCAGCCCAGTAGCCTCACCTCTGTGTCCTTCATAAACCCTCGAGAATGAAACATTGATTAGTAGAAGAGAAACATTTAAAAGATACAAAAAATAGCATACAAAGGAGAGAGTAGTTTGACTTTTCCTTGTTGACCTAAGATTCAAAAAGCTAATGTCTTTGTTGCGATAAAAATAGAGCCCATATCACAAACCTTCATGAAGGTTAACACCTTAAAAAGATGAAGCCCCTCGACATACCTGTGCTTTGATTCAGTTGCCAGAAAAGCTCTAAACTGATTCTTCTCCAATTCCTTAGAAACATGAAGAAGAAAAAAGTGTTTTCGAAAATACACATTTCTGACCCACAAGGTCGAGATTTTCCGCAGCAGCTGAGAGAGGATGTTTAATTATTTAGGCTAACAAGTCATATATAATTAGGCAGATAGAAGTGTCATAGTTTTTTTGGAGTTATAAAAGCAGGAAATGTCTCAAACAGGCTCGATGAAAGGAACGTTCAGGTCTGCTCTTTCAATTACTGATTGCACAGAGAACAGCAGTGAGCCTATTGTACAAGCAACTGAATAGTGTCACTTCCCAGCTAGTTGTTAAAACACAGCAGTCATTTTATATCTTCTTGTCTTATGTGCTGAAGGTTTGATGTGCATTGATGGGACCTTTTTCATCTTTCAGCTTTTTTTTCTATTTTATTCAGAAACTAATGAATGAAATCTTATTTCTCCCTATTACTGCTTGGTCAATCTCAGGACAGGAAGAACTCTAAAACCACCTACTGGTCTTGCGGACCATTAATATGTCACTGTCATTAGCACACTTTGGTCCTAGCAAAGACTAAGCCTATAAATGTGCCTTGGCCATAAATACACCTTTGTCATAAAAGTCCATGCCTTACTGGTTGAGAACTACATTCAAATATATCTATATAAAACATAATTGTACTATCAGCATTTCAAACTCTAATTTCCATAACAAATTATGCAGACTTTTTCAGAGCACTCCAGAGATATACTCCTTGAAAAGCCTCTTGGTATATTTATATTATTTCCAATGCTTTGGGAATAATTAGAATCACATGTAAATGAGTACTCACTTGTTATACACTTTTTCCCATTAATTCATATTTACTCCACAATCTACACACCCATATATTTTCTTAAGGTGAATTATCAATGTTGCTGCTTATAAAAAGCAAAATAATTCATCTGAATTACACATCATCATAGTTCTAGCTCTAAAAGAAGCATTATTGCAATATATTTGTTTGCAAGAATGTTGTTTTTTTTTAACATTATTCCTGTTTTGATGATAGATTTTATCATGTGGGCATTCCACGGCTAGTTCAGTGGAAATTGTCATGCAGTCTCTTCTTGCACATGTTCTGACTGCTACTGACATCACGAGACATCACTGGTACTGAACCATGTGCATGAGTAGAGTGTAAGTGCACAAGGCCTACACCGATATCCAGTTAGTCTCATAACTAGTAAGATGCACTAAAACACAAATAAAAACAAAATATATTTTGCAAGTGCGCAAATTAACGCATTTCCATTTCAATGTTTGAATTAGTAGGAAGCATTCTCGATTTAAGAAATTGAAATTCTCCCTTAACCCCATTGGCCCTGAGTTACTGCTGCAGCCATCTTTAGAAGCTATGAGGTTAATAACCTCTGCACTTCAGGACATGAGACTGAATTAACACTTTGTTTCTTTGTGTCATACAATAAATTGCTAAAAATAACCATGATGCTTTTGAACTTTCCCTGTAACATGGAATATTCACAGCTATCTTTCATCCCAAGTCTATATTTATATTCCTTTTGTTACTTCTTGGCATCTATTACTGGAAGTGCTAAATATAAATGGGGACAAGAGGCCAGAACGCTTTATTCATTTATATTTCCTATGTTTAAAAGTTATTTCTCACTCCCCTGCGTTGAGATTTATTTAGGACCTTAATCGCTTTAAATAGGTATTTTTAACACATCGATTGCCAAGATGGTCTCCAAACCCCCAAAGACACAAGAAAACATAATACGCACAAAGTAAAAACTAAAGAACACACGGTAGCAACGTAAGGAAAAAGCTGATGTGTAACACAAAGGTGTGAAATTAAGTGCAACGCACAGACACAGTAAGTAAAAATAAAGACATATTACAATTAAACAAGCTGATAAAAAAATAAAACCAAAACCTGTGTGGTGCAAATTAATGTCATTTAGCAAGGAAAAGCCCATCTCATGCTATGTCAGACAATCTCCTACACAAGGCACAATAGATAGATAAAAAGGCTCTATTATAAAATAAATAACAGCAATTAAATAAAAGGCACAAATTCAGAAAATGAGTTTAAAATAAATAAATACAACTGACATGAAGTCCACATCAAGAATGTAAAAGCGTACATTCTTGCTTTTCAAATAAAGATACCAAGAGAACGAAGAAAAAATAAAAATAGCAGTAGATTAGAAAGTTGCTTAAAATTGCTGCTCTATATTTTTGGTTCAGAACCTGGGTAGCGCTTGCTGATTGGTTGCTACATTTAGCCACCAATAAGCAAGCGTAACCCAGGTTATTGCTCTATCTGATCTATGAATGTATAATTTGACTTTCTTCTAGGGCCAAAGTGCACTAAAGTCAATTCATGGGCACAGTCCCTGCACTTTCATCTCTCTTTCTATCATTCCATTTTCTCTTATTCTTTCACAATCTGTAACTCTAATTTTTCATCTCATCCTTTAGCACTCGCTCATTCATTCTCACTTTAATTTTTGTAAGATTTTGCTCATCGTCTTTTTTTTTTTTCCTACCTATCCCTCCTTTTATCTATTTTGGGCCCTTTCACTTTTTTTCTCTCTCATTCCCTGTCTCTCATTTTTCCATTCATTCATTCTCTCTCTCTCTCTCTCTCATTTTCTCTTTTTTTTCCTCTCTCTCATTCTCTCTCTCCACTGTCTCTCTCACTCTCTAATTCTCACTTTCATTCTCTTATTCACTCTCTCAAATTCTCTCTCTCACATTCTCGCTCTTTCTCTCTCTCACCCTCGATCTCTCTCATTCTCTCTCTCACACACATTCTCTCTCTCTCTCTCCATCTCTCTCATTCACTCTTTTTCTCTCTCTCTCTCTCTCATTCTCTCTCTCATTCTCACTTTTATTCTCACATTCTCTCATTCTCTCTCTCACATTCTCTCATTCTCTCTATCTATCGCTCTCATTCTCTCTCCTTTTCTCTCTCTCTCTCTCTCTCATTCACACTTTTATTCTCACATTCTCTCATTCTCTCTGTCACATTCTCTCATTCTCTCTCTCACATTCTCTCTCTCATCCTCTCTCTTATTCTCTCTCTCATTCTCTCTCTTATTCTCTCACATTCTCTCTCGCTATCTCTCTCTCACTCTCTCATTCTCTCTCTCTCTCTCTAATTCTCTCTCTTTTATTCTCTCTCACACATTATCTCTCTCTCTTTCTTTTATTCTCTCTCTCTCTCTCTCTCCCCATCTCTCTCATTCTCTCTTTTTTCTCTCTCTCTCATTCTCTCTCTCACATTCTCACTTTTATTCTCACATTCTCTCTCACATTCTTTCATTCTCTCTCATTCTCTCACATTCTCTCTCTATCTATCTCTCTCATTCTCTCTCTCTCTTTTTCTCTCTCACTCTCTCATTCACTCTTTTATTCTCACATTCTCTCATTCTCTCCGTCACATTCTTTCATTCTCTCTCTCACATTCTCTCTCTCGTTCTCTCTCTTATTCTCTTTCATTCTCTCTCTCTCGCTATCTCTCTCTCACTCTCTCATTCTTTCTCTTTCATTCTCTCTCTCTCATTCTCACTTTTATTCTCACATTCTCTCATTCTCTCTCTCACATTCTCTCTCTTTTTCTCTCACTCTCTCATTCAGACTTTTATTCTCACATTCTCTCTGAAGACTCGCCAGAAACACGGGCCCACAAGCTCCGTTCAGAGCTTTATAAATGGGCCCCTTATTCTCACATTCTCTCATTCTCTCTATCACATTCTCTCTCTCTCTCTCTCTCTCTCTCATTCTCTCTTTTTCTCTCTCTCTCTTTCTCTCTCTCTCATTCTCACTTTTATTCTCACATTCTCTCATTCTCTCTCATTCTCTCTCTCATTCTCTCACATTCTCTCTTTCTATCTCTCTCACTCTCTAATTCACACTTTTATTCTCACATTCTCTCATTCTCTCTGTCACATTCTCTCATTCTCTCGCTCACATTCTCTCTCACATTCTCTCTCTTATTCTCTCTCATTCTCTCTCTCCTGCTATCTCTCTCTCACTCTCTCATTCACACTTTAATTCTCTCATTCTCTCTGTCACTTTCTCTCATTCTCACACTCACATTCTTGCTCACATTCTCTCTCTTATTCTCTCTCATTCTCTCTCTCGCTATCTCTCTCTCACTCTCTCATTCTCACATTTTTCGACTCTCAAACATAAGAAAGATCCTTCCACCCATGAAGTGGCTACTTCTTCATCCCTGGTCCTACAGACACAGAAGAGACAGCTGCCGTGTGAGTTGGATGCAGACAGCTGTCAGAGTTGCTTCTATTTATTGGTGCTGTCAGTTCCTTTCAGACCCAATGTGAGCTATTAACTGTGGCTTGTCTGTGGGGTCAGTGTCCTTCCACCTTCCTGTGGCATCTGATGGGCTTAGATATTAAGAGGTCAGAGCCATATAGGACCTACAACAATAAACCAGATTTATTACAAGCTTGATACAGGATTGCTACCTTTTGTTTTCAAGATTACAAAATAAATCTCTGGCACTGATAAAGCAGCCGGACCTCTGATAGCTTTCAGATTGTAACATGTGGCCTTCTGCCTACGGGATCATCGTCACCCCAATATCATGATCAGTTGGGTCAGAGGACTACAAATCTCTACAGTATGTTAGCTATTTGTTTTTCTGCAATACATCTTACCTGAGCAAGACACCCTTTGTCCTAACATGAAGAAACTAACCATTTGTAGCATGTTGCAGTCTGATCATTTATAGATTGTAACTAAGTGATGTATAGGTGGTATCTAGATCTATAGGTGGTACCTAGGTAGTCTATAGGTAGTATCTAGGTAGGCTATAGGTCGTACCTAGGTAATCTATAGGTAGCATCTAGGTAGTCTATAGGTGGTACCTGGGTTGTCTATAAGTGGTACCTAGGCAGTCGGTATGTGGTATATAGGTGGTCTATAGGTAGTACCTAAGCAGTTTGTAGGTGGTACCTAGGCGGTTTGTATGTGGTACTTAGGTGGTCTATAAGTTGTACCTAGGTGGTCTATTGGTGGTACCTAAGCGTCTGTAGGTGAGCTCTGGTTATATAAGTTAGGTTGGTGTTTTGATGGTGAGATTTGGGAAGACCATTGATTCTGAAAAAGTCCAGATAAATTATTTGATAAACGTTTCTGACAGACTTAAAGGGACAGTCTACCATAAAATTGTTATTGTTTTAAAAGTTAGATAATCCCTTTATTACCCATTCCCCAGTTTTGCATAATGAACACAGTTATATTAATATACTTTTTACCTCTGTGATTACCTTGTATCTTAGAACCTTCTTCCAGCCCCCTGATCACATGACTGTGACTGTTTATTATCTATTGTCTTAAATTTAGCATTGTTTTGTGCTAAATCTTAAATAACCCCCTGTGCCTGAACACAGCGTTATCTATATAGCCCACGTGTACTTTCTGTCTCTTTGTGTTGAAAAGAGACTTAAAATGCATGTGATAAGAGACGGCCCTCAAAGGCTTAGAAATTAGCATCTGAGACTACCTAGGTTTAGTTTAAACTAAGAATACCAAGAGAAAAAAGCAAATTTGATGATAAAAGTAAATTGGAAAGTTGATTAAAATGAAAAGTCCTATCTGAATAATGAAAGTTTTATTTATACTAGACTGTCCCTTTAAATCAAATGTTGCTAATATAGAAGTAACACAACTTTGTTTTGTGCTCTAGACAATCCACAATGGTCAGGAAAAAAAGATCCTTATATCCACTCTGTTGTCCTGGGTTGGGAATATCTTTGGAAGTTCATTTGCATGCACATCTTCTTTGTACATAAAGCACAGTCACTAAAGCCTTAAAGCAGCATAGAACACAGCACTGAGTTCCCATTAAGGGCCAGATTACAAGTGGTGCGCTAACAGTTAAAGGGACACTCAAGTGAAAATTAAACTTTCATTATTCAGATAGAGCATGCAATTTTAAACATTTTTCCAATTTACTCCCATTAACAAAATGGGCACAGTCTTTTTATATGTAATCTTTTTTAAATCAGCAGCTCCTACTGAGCATGTGCAAGAATTCACAGAATAAGCGTGTATGCATTTGTGATTGGCTGATGGCTGTCACATGGTACCGGGAGAGTGGAAATAGACAAACATTTTAAAATTGGCATAAAAAAAATCTATTACTCATTTGAAGTTCAGACTAAGTGCTATTGCATTGTCTTGTTATCTTGCATTTGTTGATTATGCAAATCTACTGTGTTGACTGGTCCTTTAAGCGCGAGCAATATTGGGTTTATCATGGGTGTTTGTGGTTGTCGGCTTAAGCCTTTGTATTACAAGTTGAAAGTAAACACAAATGCGTGAGTGCAATAATGATTTACGTTAGAATATTTACCGCATCCTCAGAGCTCTGTTTAACTGTTTAGCAAAACAAAAAAGTGTCACAAAACACATCAACAATACATTACACAGTACAATTACACTCATAATAACACTATCTAATAACAATACATTACACAGTACAGTTACACACATAATAACGCTATCTAATAACAATACATTACACAGTACAGTTACACATATAATAACACTATCTAATAACAATACATTACACAGTACAGTTACACACATAATAACACTATCTAATAACAATACATTACACAGTACAGTTACACACATAATAACACTGTCTAATAAATATACATTACACAGTACAGTTGCACACATAGTAACACTATCTAATAAATATACCTTACACAGTACAGTTACACTTATAATAACACTATCTAATAAATATACCTTACACAGTACAGTTACACACATATCACTATCTAATAAATATACATTACACAGTACAGTTACACACATAATAACACTATCTAATAAATATACATTACACAGTACAGTTACACACATATTAACACCATCTAATAAATATACATTACACAGTACAGTTACACACATAATAACACTATCTAATAAAAATACATTACACAGTACAGTTACACACATATTAACACCATCTAATAAATATACATTACACAGTACAGTTGCACACATAATAACACTGTCTAATAAAAATACATTACACAGTACAGTTACACACATATTAACACCATCTAATAAATATACATTACACAGTACAGTTACACACATAATAACACTATCTAATAAAAATACATTACACAGTACAGTTACACACATATTAACACCATCTAATAAATATACATTACACAGTACAGTTACACACACAATAACACTATCTAATAAAAATACATTACACAGTACAGTTACACACATATTAACACCATCTAATAAATATACATTACACAGTACAGTTACACACATAATAACACTATCTAATAACAATACATTACACAGTACAGTTACACACATATTAACACCATCTAATAAATATACATTACACAGTACAGTTACACACATATTAACACCATCTAATAAATATACATTACACAGTACAGTTACACACATAATAACACTGTCTAATAAATATACATTACACAGTACAGTTACACTCATATTAACACCATCTAATAAATATGCATTACATAGTACAGTTACACACATATTAACACCATCTAATAACTATACATTACACAGTACAGTTACACTCATATTAACACCATCTAATAAATATACATTACACAGTACAGTTACACACATATTAACACCATCTAATAAATATACATTACACAGTACAGTTACACACATAATAACACTATCTAATAACAATACATTACACAGTACAGTTACACACATATTAACACCATCTAATAAATATACATTACACAGTACAGTTACACACATAATAACACCATCTAATAAATATACATTACACAGTACAGTTACACACATAATAACACTGTCTAATAAATATACATTACACAATACAGTTACACACATATTAACACCATCTAATAAATATACATTACACAGTACAGTTACACACATAATAACACTGTCTAATAAATATATATTACACAGTACAGTTACACACATAATAACACTATCTAATAAATATACATTACACAGTACAGTTACACACATAATAACACCATCTAATAAATATACATTACATAGTACAGTTACACACATATTAACACTATCTAATAAATATACATTACACAGTACAGTTACACTCATATTAACACCATCTAATAAATATACATTACACAGTACAGTTGCACACATAATAACACTGTCTAATAAATATACATTACACAGTACAGTTACACTCATATTAACACTATCTAATACAAACTATTCAAAAAATAATTGCACAAAAACATTGTAAGGGCTCAAAGATATGAGGTCTCAGGTGTTAGAAAAAAGGCTGCAAAGGGCTTTAACATAGAGATACATAAATATACACATCTAAAATGTATGTATATGTTTATATGTGTGTACATATGTATTTATGTGTTTATTTGTATTTACAGACATATATACACATATGTACATATATATATGTGTGTGTGCATTGGAGCCCTTTGCAGTCAAGTAGATGAAAACATGTAAAAACATATTTATGCAATAGTTATTTTAAATAAAGTGATATACTGTGTTTTTACTGTAAATAATTGACATTCCAATGTTCTTCACAAAGCAGAATATTTTCTGTATATTTATAAATATATATTCCTATATATGTAAATATCTATACCTATATATAATTATATATATATATATATATGTGTGTGTGTGTGTGTGTGTTTAGATGTATTGTACCAACATACCATCAGCTATATGTAGCAATATGTATTTAGGAATAAATAGAACATATTATGCTATGTGAAGAACATTGGAATGTGAAAATTTCATATTTTCATGTTGGGTCAGTGCACTTCAGAATATGTAATTGGGTTTGTGCGCGAATAGGTTGGTTTTTTCCACTTTTTTTTGCTCCATTGACTTCTATGGGGGAATGCATCACTGCGATTGCGATATTAAAAGTTTGCTTTTTGCGTGTATCAGGTTAGCGTGTATCGGGTTAGCATGTATCGGGTTAGAGTGTATTGGGTGAGTATGTATCGGGTTAGAGTGTATCGGGTTAGCATGTATCGGGTTAGAGTGTATCGGGTTAGCACGTATTGGGTTAGCGTGTATCGGGTTAGAGTGTATCGGGTTAGCGTGTATCGGGTTAGCGCGTATCGGGTTAGCACGTATTGGGTTAGCGTGTATCAGGTTAGCGTGTATCGGGTTAGCGCGTATTGGGTTAGCGCATATCGGGTTAGCACGTATCCGGTTAGCGCGTATCGGGTTATACTTTCAGCTTGTAATAAAGCTTGCTTCTAGCTGAGTTAGTGCGGGAGCTTTAAATAATGTTCCACTTCTGGCCCAAAATGTTTAATTTAATAATGCATAGAACATAAAGCTTTACTAAATACCTTTATTCAATATTATGGCAACCTTTTTGTTTTTTTACTCATGTGACAAATGAAAGTGCAGACTCCAGATTTAACAAACCTAACCCTGCAAAACGCTATACAGTGTGTAGTAGGTCCATTCTATCTGTCTTTAATGGGAAACAGCAAATGAGTAAAACAAACGCTGTGAAAGAGGTAATGTCCCTAACACATGATGACAAGTTACTTTATATGCTTTTAAAACAAGCAATGTGTATGCACAAATGCAAAAGCTCCAGTAAATTGCAAAGCTTGAGTAGGTTAAAGATACAGCAAATATCTTGAGATTTTTATATAAATTGTTTAGTTATGAGTAATGAAACTACTTTGCAATATATTGTCATTTATTTATTTTGCCCCCTTTTCATGTAATTTAAATTGAGCAATTTCTAATTCTCAGAGCTTGGAATACGCCTGCTGACTTCTTAAGGCTAACCCTGCTACTTATAGGTCCCTAACTGGCTTAATCAGATAACAACTACAAACCAATTGTATTTTATACTAACATTAGTGACTAGTCTTGTTGTCTGCAGACTAAAGCCCTGATTGGTTCCTACAAATAAGCAAATGGTGAGTAAGATTTGGCTGATATTTTATTATATAGCAGCACAACAGAAATGACTGTAATTACACAACAAGTACTGTCCCTTTAAAGGGCTATCAAAGTCAAAATTAAACTCACATGGTTCAGACAGAGCAGCAATAACTTTCCACACTTGGTATCCTTTGTTGAAAAGCATACCTAGGTAGGCTCATCAGCAGCATTGCACCACTGGGAGCTAGCTGCACACATATGCTTTTTTTCATTGGCTCATCAGATGTGATCAGCTATCTCCCAGTAGTGCATGGCTGCTCTTGTGCTTACTTTAACTATGTTTTTAACACATTTATTAAAGTGCTAGTATTTAAAAGAAAGTGAGGTCTATTTATGTGGCTCCCATGATGTTGGATGCATCTTCCTTTATTCTGCTAGCATAGACACCCCATAAATGTTCAGATAAAATATACATGCTCAAGAAACTTTTCAATGGGTGTGTCCCTGGACTGCTAAACAATGCAAAAATGACAGTTAAACCCTTTGATCACAGGGTAAATTTGTCTACAATCAGAACAACGTTGAACAACAAATTGAAATCCCGCGATCGTGCATGTGATTGCGAGGTTTCACTGATGGGATCGGGTCAGGGGCCATCCCTATGATGCTAGACACGCCTTCCAGACTGCGACCCCATTCTTTAAGCGCTGTTGGCTTCAGGACAGCCAAACGACTAGAGCCCAGCGCAGTTAGGTTGGCATGGAACGTCCTAATGGCGTTAAAAGGTTAAATTACACAGTGTATTTATGTTGTATGCAGGTCTTTAGCAGAGTTTAGTTGCTAGTGCATGCTATGTATATACACAAAATGAGTATATATCCCTTTATAGGAACAGTAAACACCTTGAGATTTTTCTGTAAAATGTTTAGTTATGTGCAATAAATCAATGTTGCAATATATTTTCATTATTTATTTTGCCCCATTTTCCTGTCATTTAGCTCATAAAATTGAGCAATTTCTAATTTTCAGAACATGAAAAGCACCTGCTGACGTCTCAAGGCTAACCCTGCTGCATATATGTGCCTAATTGGCTTTAACTGATAGCAACTGTAAAACAGAGTACTTTATAATAACTATAAGACAGTGACCGGCCTTGTTGTCTGCAGACTAAAGCCCTGATTGGCTCCTTCATAAGGCAGATGGTGGGTGGAATTTGTCTATTAAAAATAATCTCATTAAAAAGGATGTTAATTTGTTTTACAAACATTAAGACTTGTTTAGTGTGATATGGTATAGAAACACAAGAGCACTATAAAACAAGGTGTCACTGTCCCTTTAACTCAGATTAAATTAAATGTCACCCGTTGCGCTCTTTAGCAGCCGTCACTAATTTAGCAGTAGTGATAGTAACGGCTGTGTACATTGGCTGCTGTCTCTCTCCATCAGGCACCAGCGCTCTGTATAAGTCACAGCGCCACAAGCTTAGAGCTGTCACTAGCCGCCCTGCTTCATTGCTTTTGAATTATCTGTGAGCTGTGGGTGTGACCCCTCTCCTCTTCAGATGAGCAGCAAGTGAGGGGACAAGGGCAGGGTCCTACTGAAGGACTAGGGGATACCGGGTGAAGTGTTAATAGCCCTAGAGCGCATCTTCACACTTGATATATGGCCCCCGGCCCTAAAGCCGGCATTGCTTTTCAAAGATATATTATTTCATTTGAGCAGAGCCGTCCGAAACTGCCTGCGCTTCCATCCTGATAGATGATTCCCTGTCCGCAATTTGTTATGGACGGTGAGTTTTTCTCTGCTGCCCATTCCTGAGAGTCATAAAAATTGTGCTGAGCTCTCTAAGTTTCTACCGGCTGCCCTTTAACCCTTCGGGCCACAGATGCTAAGAACAAGAATATGTTTTTGTGTTTGTGTGAAGAGAAATAGAGAGATAGATTGTTAGCTCATGAGAACAGCTTTAGCTACAAGAAAGATTTTTCCTACATTAAATTATCTTTATAATAAAGGTGTAGAAATCAAATTCTCTATATATCCAGGTTGCCATATAATCTGACTCTAGCCCTTTACTAGTGTAGTGTAAATTACACAAATATTCATTTCCATCTGGTGCCACTGATTTCTCTGCTGACTTAGAATCATTTAGACTGGAGATAGGACATGGTAGGTCGGCTCACCTACTAGTCTAAACATCTGGATTAACCCTTTGCCTACCAGAGACATTTCCAAGGGTTAATGAGAATAATAATGTTCATATAAAAAATACTATTATGTATCTAAAGGACCATTAAATACAGAAGAATGGCATAATCAAAAAGTGCATAATAAAAATGCAATGCAACAGCACTTGCTCTGAAAATAAAAATGAACAGTAGATTTTCTTAAAACAATTCAAATTTCCTTTAATTTGCTGCTCCTCTGAATGATGTGACAGCCATTAGCCAATCACAGACTCATACGCGTGTACAGTTTGATACTGAAGTAAGCTGCTCTATTTGAATTATGACTTTAATTTTGACTTGAGTGCCCCTTTAATGGGATGAAAAGCAAAATCCCCCCTTCCCTTCCCCACACACACAAGGCTGCAAGATCTTGCCTAGGAACTAATTACTAATTAAATGAAGGCAGCTTTCTGTTCCTGATAACTTTTCATCTGCAGACTTAAAGGGGCAGTATACACTCATTTTCATATAACTGCATGTAATAGACACTACTATAAAGAATAAGATGCACAGATACTGATATAAAAATCCAGTATAAAATGGTTTAAAAACTTAATTAGAAGCTCTCAGTTTAGCTCTGTTGAAAAGGCAGATGGAAAGCCCACTGCAAGTGGGAAATAAGACACTCCCCCCCCCCCCCTTCTTTTGCATATGAAAAGACCCTTTACACAAACAGGAGCAAACTGGAGAAGATAGCTGATGGTATTAACATAAAACTTTGGGGCTTGGTTGGGAGTCTGAAAATCAGACTACACATTTAAAAAAAACAAAAAAAACTTTATGGGCTAAATAAATAGATCATCTACAAAACATTTATGCAAAGAAAAAATGAGTGTATAATGTCCCTTTAATTTAAAGGACCGGTAAGTACAGTGGCTTTGCATAATCAACACATACATGATAAATATCACTTAAAGGCCCATTTATCAAGCTCCGTACGGAGCTTGAGGGCTCGTGTTTGTGGCGAGTCTTCAGACTCGCCAGAAACGCAAGTTATGGAGCAGCAGTCTAAAGACCACTGCTTCATAACCTGTCCACCTGCTCTGAGCAGGTGGACTGACATCGCCGCAATTCAACCCGATCCAATACGATCGGGTTGATTGACACCCCCCTGCTGGCGGTTGATTGGCCGCGAGTCTGCAGGGGGCGGCGTTGCTCCAGCAGCTCTTGTGAGCTGCTGGTGCAATGCTGAATACGGAGAGCGTATTGCTCTCCGCATTCAGCGATGTCTGTCGGACCTGATCCGCACTGTCGGATCAGGTCCGACAGACATTTGATAATTCGGCCTCATAGTCTGAACTTGAAATGAGTAATTGGTTTTTCTTCTGACAAATTTCAGTTCTGTCTATTTCCCCTCCCCCTGTATCATGTGACAGTCATCAGCCAATCACAAATGCAAATACGTTTATTCTGTGAATTCTTGCACATGCTCAGTGGTAGCTGGGGACTCAAAAAGTGTAAATATAAAAAGACTGTGCACGTTTTGTTAATGGAAGCAAAATAGGAAAGTTGTTAAATTTGCTGCTTTATCTGTATCATGAAAGTTTTATTTTGAATTGAGTGTCCCTTTAATATGATGGCACTTGTTAATGATACATATTAAATTGTGCTCCCAAATAATAATCTTTTTTTTTCACTTTGCACTAAGTAAACTCTTCTAAAATTTGTCATTATGTAGATTCATTTGTGGGATTTTGTTCCATCAGAAAACACAGTTATCACAGATTTTTTGTGTTATTTTTATGTTTTACGTTTTTAAAATATAACATCCTTAACCATATCAAATCTTATTTGTGGCATATTGTGTGTATTAGTGCTTATTGTCACACACACATTTAGTTTACATTCAATACATGGTTTAATACTAATGTGCAATAAATAGTTTAAATTATACCCTGGAACTATAAAACTAGTACATAAACAGTCTCATGATAACAAATGTACTTTTTCTTGGAATAAATTGTTTGAATATTTAAATGTTTTACTCAGAATTGTTCACAAAAATGATATGAAATTAATCATTGCACATTTCATCAATTTATATCATTAAGTAAACAATAAAATAAAAACTGTTTTAGAACATTAGGCAGCCATCAAAATGATTGAATTAATTAGCAACCATGTTTTTGTTTTGATACAATGTTGGTTTATAAAGTATTTCCTGATATCAATGGCGATGTCATATGTCATTATGTTATACATGATATGATGTCATTAGTCACGACCTGATGTCATTTATAAGGTTATATATCCTGAGCATAGTTAGAGAATGTAAAAAAATGTGTGCTTGTGGAACCTAAACATCTGTATTAAGATTATGAAAGAGAACCTTATTTCTGTTTTTGACAAAGCAAAAAGATGCATTTGAATGTATAGGAACAGCGCTTTGTATTAAATACATTTGTATATACATGCTATGGCCTCTATTTAACAAAGTCTGGCGGACCTGATCCGACAGTGCGGATCAGGTTCGCCAGACCTCGCTGAATACGGAGAGCAATACGCTCGCCGTAATCAGCATTCCACCAGCAGCTCACAAGAGCTACTGGTGCAATGCCGCCCCCTGCAGACTTGCGGCCAATCGGCCACCAGCAGGGAGGTGTCAATCAACCCAATCGTACTCGATCGGGTTAAATTCCGGTGATGTCTGTCCGCCTGCTCAGAGCAGACGGACAGGGTTATGGAGCAGCGGTCTCTGTGACCGCTGCTTCATAACTGCTGTTTCTGGCGAGTCTGCAGGCTCGCCAGAAACACGGGGCATCAAGCTCCATTCAGAGCTTGATAGATAGGCCCCAATATATCTAGCAGATGTGCAGAAGTAAAATCAGGATCAAGCATAAAGCATTAGCGCTATGACTAGGGCACAGTAGGTCTGCTCCAATTAGTTGGAGCTTGTAGGAATATTTATTAACATTTGTTGAAAATCTTTACATTTAGAGAGGTTGCAGTAAAATGGGTCTGTTTGGAAAGCCCAGCAGCCCTACTAGAGGTGGGATGGGGGGGGGGGGTAGTAACTCTAAAAAGAATGCACAAATACTGAAGCAGGGATTATAAAAAGATTGTTCCAAACCAGGAAATTAAGGAAGAAATGCAGCACTGTGCAGAATGGTTGGGTAATAATAAAAAAAGCAATAATAAAATGAATAATGATTCCCATAGAATATTTTGTAGAACAAGCTCTCCCACTGAAATCCTTCCAGTTGAGGTCTGTATGCAAATGACCTTCTCAAGTGACAACTGTGTAAATATGACGATTATTATTAGTGGAGCGCTAATTAGCGGTTTTGGTCTCACGCTAACTGAGCTAGAAGTTACATATTTCTACATATATCTGATGCTAATTTGGTGCAATATATATCTATTTATAAATACTTATAACATAAATACTTATTCTGCTATGTGCAGAACATTGGAATGTGAAAAATTTACAGTAAATACATAGTTAAAACCTTTATTAAATATGAATATTGTATAAATATGTTTTTACAGGGTTTCATTTACTTGACAGCAAAAGGCTCCAATGCACTTATATATATATATATATATATATATATATATACCTATATATGTGTACATATGTATGTATGTGTATATATGTCTGTAAATACATATATGCATATAAATACATATATGAATACATATAAACATATACATACATATATATACATATAAATACATATACATACATATACATACATACACATATTTAGACATGTATATGTATGCATCTTTAGCGCTGCGGAATTTGTTGGCGCTCTACAAATAACCGATAATAATAATATGTTAAAGCCCTTTGCCTGCCTTTTTTTTTCTTCTAACACCTGAGACCTCATATGTTTGAGCCTTTATAACTTGTTTGCGCAATATTTTTTTTATTGTTTTATTAGATAATGATATTATGAGTGTAACTGTACTGTGTAATGTATTTTATGTGTTTTGTGACACTTTTTATTTTCGAGACAATCATTCTAGCGTAAATAAAGATTGCACTCAATCGATCGCGTTTACTTTAAATTTTTGTAATTCAAGCTCAAATTAACTTATGCACAAACGAACGCAAAACCCTGATAACGCGAGCAAACAATAGTGCACCACTCATAATCTGGCCCTATAGGTGTACAAGAAGTGATGGCATTATTCCAACCAATGGCATCCATACATTAGATACAAAGGGGCCGATTTATCAAGCTCTGTATATAGACCGTTGCGCCATAACTTATCCGCCTGCTCTGAGGCCACGGACAGAAATCAACCCGATCGAATACGATCGGGTTGATTGACACCCCCTGCTTGTGGCCGCAAATCTGCAGGGGGTGGCATTGCACTAGCAGTTCTGGTGCACTGCTGGTGCAATAATAAATGCAGACAGCGTATGCTGCCGGCATTTATCGATGTGCAGCAGACATGATACGCTACTTCGTATCATGTCCGCTCGCACTATGTTAAATATGCCCCTCAGTATATTCTGCCAGTTATATTTTAACCATTTGCTAAAATAGTCTAAATATGCCATGCGTGAAAAGCTGCCTGTTTTTTTTACTCTGGAATCTACTTTATTTAGATGCAAATATTAGTGTTAAAAAGGGATGGGTGATTATGGAAGTTAAAACTCAGTTAAGAGTTGCCATTACATTCAGAATATATACATGAAAAAACAAAGGCAATGCGGATTTCCCCTTTTCAAACTAGATCAGCGGCAGTAAAATTTTATAAGTTCAAAGTCAATTCATATTTTACATTTACTCTCTCTAAATGTCAGTAAAGTTAAATCACACCAATAATATATAGAGTTTGTAATATGTCAGGAAGTAAAGTGGTTAAACACACTAAATAGTTAAAGGGAAAATATTATTTTGCAGTTATTGATATAGATTATGATGCAGCTATAATATACTGTCTTAAAGGGACATTATACATTAAAAAAATGCTAGATAGAATGATGCATTCAAAGAAAAGATTAGATTGACAATAACACGTAGATATCTTTAAAAAAAAGTTGAATTAGCTGTTTAAATATTGTCAAAATAAGTGTAAAGTTTTAATATCTATAAAACAATGGGAGCTGCCATGTTGTAACGTAGGTTACCTACTCTGCTGTGGCCAATTAGAGACAGTTATAACTAGGTCACTAGAGTGGGCAGCCAATGGCTGTGTGGAATATAACAGTGTTCTGCACTTCCATTTATAACAGAAACTGAAAAGCTCACAATTTCAGAATGGAACTACAAGAAAAGGGGACAAAATAAATGATGAAAGTAAATTGCAGGTTTTTTCTATATACAATTAATCATTTTTTATTACAATCTCAAAATGTTAAATGTCCCTTTAATTAAATGCCAGACGTGTGTTTAATGAGGGGTTTGTAGCAGAAGGTTCGGGGAGAATTTGCCAAATGCTCATTCACAGAAAAAGGTAGTTGATTGGCAGAACAGATTTTCAGTTACTTTGGTTATACTAAACAACCAAATACTTTATAGATACATAATATACTGTTCATTTACAAAACACAGGATATGAAAGAATATTTAGGAAATGGCTAGATATAACCAGACATTGTATCTTCTGGCTGTTGCTATACAAATGTAGCCATATGTGCAAAATAATCTAGAATTCCTGTCTGCTTTATACATTTTGTTACATTATGCTGGTTTGTTACATTTCTCTGTAGAATTCAATAAAGGAACTTCCTGGGGAAAATGTTACACCAGGTCTCACAGACCATAAAGGGCTCCATTTATCATTGCAATTCTCCTACATTTGCGCCTATTAATACGCCAGCGTAAATTCTCTCCCATTTATTAAATCAAAATCCGACCACTCTATTAGATCTTGCCAAGGCGCACATGTGCGCCAATTGAAGCTTAAAACAGCGCTTTTTCGGTCGTATTTTCATAAAATCGATTGTCAGATCGCCAAATTTCATATTTATCATTATTTTGCGCCATGGGAGAACCTAATATTCTCCTACAATTACGCCCTACAAAGTTATCCACTGTGAAGAACATTTCATTTACTTCATTTTTTTTTTCGAGAGAAGATGGAATATTTTCTACTGTTGGCTGCTATTTCTTTGTCAAGGCACCGTGAAAATCGTCTTGATGATGGAAATATGCCCATACGGAGACGCCAAAGAGTCCCCAGAGTATTTTTACCCCGGTGTGGACTACAAGCATTGTCTGATAAGGAGATTAAACAAATATTTAGGATAAATAGGGAGAGTATACTAAATCTTTACTCTCTGATTCAAAATGACATTGACTCTAGGACCAGAAGAACAAGGGCGATACCTGGACTTTTAAAAATGTTGGCAGTTTTGCACTTCTTGTCTACCGGTTCTTTTCAGGCAGTCTCTAGTGCTGTGGTTGGCATTAGCCAGCCTTCATTTTGCAGGCATCTAAGAATTGTTTTGAAATCTATTTTGAAACATCTAAATAAGTTTATTTTTGTGCCAAGGAATGTTCAAGAATGGCACACAGTTAAGGCATCATTTTACCAAGTTGCTGGTGTGTAAAGTAGATAAACAAAAACAAATTAATTTGTGATATGTAAGACATGTGTGAAAAATAAAGTGGATTAAAGGTCTCCAAGGGGTGTATACAGTGGATAAACCAAAACAAATTACTTGTAATCTCTAGCTTTGTTAAATTCAAATTACCAATCTAAATAGATAACATTGTATTAAAAAGATGGTTACAAAATACAGTAATAAAAAAGAAAAAGAACAAAATATGCGCATTTTTACGATGAAGGAATGATAAATTAGGCGCATATCTAATAATATAGTCGCGATTTATCATGAATACGCCGCATCTCGACTTTGGAAAACGGCGTTATAATACGACCCATTTTTTGATAAATATTGGCGCACAGGTGCGCCTCACAGAGGGCGAGATGGGGAGAACTTATAGGAGAACTGAAAGTCGGATTTCTCCAAACAATGATAAATGGAGCCCAAAGTCACCATAAATATAACTGTCCCACATTGTACAATTGTGCTCCTCCCATTGCACAGTTATGTACATAGATGTCTAAAGGTACTATCCAAGATTAGTTTTGTTCACATCCCTATATTCAATTTGTGTCTGCATTTACAGATGTCACTAAAAACAAAACATTTTTAAAGGGACAGTCAAGTCCAAAATAAACTTTCATGATTCAAATAAGCCATGTTATTTTAAACAGCTTTCCAATTTACTTTTATCACCAATGTTGCTTTGTTCTCTTAGTATTCTTAGTTGAAAGCCAAACCTAGGTAGGCTCATATGCTAATTTCTTAGACCTTGACGGCTGCCTCTTATGTGAATGCATTTTAACAGTTTTTCACCACTAGAGGGCATAGTTCATGTGTGTCATATAGATAATATTGAGCACACGCACGTGAAGTTACCTAGGAGTAAGTACTTATTGGCTAAAATGCAAGTCTGCTAAAAGAACTGAAATATGAGGGCAGTTTGCAAAGGCTGAGATACAAGGTAATCACTGAGGTAAAGTGTATTAATATAACAGTGTTGATTATGCAAACCTGGGGAATGGGTAATAAAGGGAATATCTATCTTTATAAACAACAAACATTCTGGTGTTGACTGTCCCTTTAAGTACATTTTCTCAGTAAGCTTTTAGAACCGCCCACGCAGATTTTTCAAGATGTCATGTGACCATATTATTGTCGTGTGCATTTTACGCCAAGCCTCATTTGATGCTGCAGATGTAGAAACTACTCCTGATTGGATGATGATTTAATAGATATATTTAATAAAATCTCCCATGGGCAGCTAGTGAAGAAACTACTTTAGGCAACATTAACTGTGGGTTATCTAGGAGCAGACAATTTTTTTTAAATGTGGTTGCCAGCCCAAATAATGAGGAACCAACTATACTCTTTGTAAAAGTCTGCTACAGATGGCTGTATATAGATATTTCATCATTCAAACTGCTACAAACCAGTAATTATAAACTAGGAGTCAGTGATCTGCATTGCCCTATCTAAATTATTTTAATCTAGTTGATATGACACAGTACCGGACCTACTCAATAGAGGGCCCCTGTGCAAAAATAACCCCCCGAAGGTAATGGTAGTAAGATTGATATACATTCTTCTCTGCCTAATGATTTTTGAGTATATCTATACACTGATGAGTATGCTACGCCGTATAAAGATATAGAGTATCTATACGCAGAGAATGACCACATAGGCACACTCATGTGTAGACTGGATGCTTTGGTCCCCTCAGCACTCAGGCCCTAGTGCTACTACACCTGCTGCGCCAATGGTAGACATCCTAAATTCACTAAGGGATGTAAAAACTCCAGTGAGAGAAGTCTACATTTAGCCAATAGCCATGTATTTAAATAATAATAATCCCAAAAACCCTGTATTTAAATAATTGTATTGATCTTTAGGGGATATTCCCCTATATAACAATATATATCCAGCATAAAACTAAGTTTTACCGTATCCTGTGTGTACTGGTTTTCCCACCTTCTCTGATCTATGTCACTAGTTTGCACAGTTGCTAATTAAGATTATTAATCTTGGATCTAACTGTTCAGCTGAGCACAGGACCTGACATCTGATTTAGATGATATTAATTATCAGTCATTTCTCACCACACTGACTGTGTAATTACCCTGCGAAAACACTCATTAGTGCCTAGTCTGTTTCTCTTAATAAGAACCCTTAATTAAATCCTGAGTTTGCGGGGGTCAGTGCAGTGTCACTGGGAGGTGACAGTAAGTGACAGAGGGAGGTGCCATCACATCTGCATCTGAGAGTAAAGGAATGAGAGACCATGTCTTACGTACTGACAAGACAAGCGAGACAGACACACAGAAAAGGACAGGGACACACAGACACACATGCAGAGAAGGATAAGGACACTGACAGACATACGGACAAGGACAGGGACACACAGACACACATGCAGAGAAGGATAAGGACACTGACAGATACACAGACAAGGACATGGACACACAGACACACATGCAGAGAACAATAAGGACACTGACAGACATACAGACAAGGACAGGCACACACAGACACACATGCAGAGAAGGATAAGGACACTGACAGACATACAGACAAGGACAGGGACACACAGACACACATGCAGAAAACAATAAGGACACTGACAGACATACGGACAAGGACAGGGACACACAGACACACATGCAGAGAAGGATAAGGACACTGACAGACATACAGACAAGGACAGGGACACACAGACACACATGCAGAGAACGAGAAGGACACTGACAGACATACAGACAAGGACAGGGACACAAAAACACACATGCAGAGAACGATAAGGACACTGACAGACACACAGACAAGGACAGGGACACACAGACACACATGCAGAGAAGGATAAGGACACTGACAGACACACAGACAAGAACAGGGACACACAGACACACATGCAGAGAAGGATAAGGACACTGACAGACACACAGACAAGGACATGGACACACAGGCACAAATGCAGAGAATGATAAGGACACTGACAGACATACGGACAAGGACAGGGACACAGACACACATGTAGAGAAGGATAAGGACACTGACAGACATACGGACAAGGACAGGGACACACAGGCACAAATGCAGAGAAAGATAAGGACACTGACAGACACACAGACAAGGACAGGGACACACAGACACACATGCAGAGAAGGATAAGGACACTGACAGACACACAGACAAGAACATGGACACACAGGCACAAATGCAGAGAATGATAAGGACACTGACAGACATACGGACAAGGACAGGGACACAGACACACATGTAGAGAAGGATAAGGACACTGACAGACATACGGACAAGGACAGGGACACAGACACACATGTAGAGAAGGATAAGGACACTGACAGACACACAGACAAAGACATGGACACACAGACACACATGCAGAGAACGAGGACACTGACAGACATACGGACAAGGACAGGGACACACAGACACACATGTAGAGAAGGATAAGGACACTGACAGACATACGGACAAGGACAGGGACACACAGGCACAAATGTAGAGAAGGATAAGGACACTGACAGACATACAGACCAAGAAAGGAACACAGAAATGCAGACACAGATAGGGCAGAAAAATAGAGACAATGGGGCCTATTTATCAAAGGTCTTGCGGACCTGATCCGACAGTGCGGATCAGGTCCGCAAGACCTCGCTGAATGCGGAGAGCAATACGCTCTCCGTATTCAGCATTATACCAGCAGCTCACAAGAGCTGCTGGTGCAACGCCGCCCCCTGCTGACTCGCAGCCAATTGACCGCCAGCAGGGAGGTGTCAATCAACCCGATCGTACTTGATCGTGTTGAATTCCGGCGATTCCTCTCCGCCTCATCAGAGCAGGCGGACAGGGTTATGAAGCAGCAGTCTTTAGACCACTGCTTCATAACTGCTGTTTCTGGCGAGTCTGAAGGCTCGCCAGAAACACGGGCCCACAAGCTACGCACAGAACTTGATAAATGGGCCCCAATGAGAGAAACAGACAGACATACAGACACAAGCAGGAACATAGAGACAGACAGACTGACTGGAACACAGACATATGGACAGGAAAGCACAAACAAGCAAAGAGAGAAACGGGCAGACACATGAACAGAATCGCATAGGCACAGAAAGGGAGAAACAGACAGACACACAAATATGGGCAGACAAGCAGATAGATAGATAGATAGATAGATAGATAGATAGATACTGTATAGATAGATAGATAGATAGATAGATAGATACTGTATAGATAGATAGATACTGTATAGATAGATAGATAGATAGATAGATAGATAGATAGATAGATACTGTATAGATAGATAGATAGATAGATAGATAGATAGATAGATAGATAGATACTGTATAGATAGATAGATAGATAGATAGATACTGTATAGATAGAAAGATAGATAGATAGATAGATAGATACTGTATATATAGATAGATAGATAGATAGATAGATAGATAGATAGATAGATAGATAGATAGATAGACATATATATACTGGATAGATAGATAGAAATACAGTATATATACTGTATAGATAGATAGATAGATAGATAGATAGATATATATAGATAAATAGATAGATAGATAGACATATATATACTGGATAGATAGATAGAAATATATATACTGTATAGATAGATAGATAGAGATAGATAGATAGATAGATAGATAGATAGATAGATAGATAGACAGATAGATAGATAGACATATATATACTGGATAGATAGATAGAAATATATATACTGTATAGATAGATAGATAGAAATATAGAAATATATATACTGTATAGATAGAGAGATAGATAGATAGATAGATAGATAGATAGATAGATAAATAGATAGATAGAAATTTACTGTATAGATAGATAGATAGATAGATAGATAGATAGATAGATAGACATATATATATATACTAGATAGATAGATAGATAGATAGATAGAAATTTAATATATATACTGTATAGATAGATAGATAGATAGATAGATAGATAGATAGAAATATACTGTATAGATAGATAGATAGATAGATAGATAGATAGATAGATAGATAGATAGATAGATAGACATATATACTGTATAGATAGATAGATAGATAGATAGATAGATAGATAGATAGATAGATAGATAAATAGATACCCTATAAAACAGATTCAGACATGGGTTGTGTCATAGCTTTAGTTTTGTTTAAACTAACCATAAGGGTTGTACAGGACATTCTCTGGGGCTATTCTGGGTCAGGAATTTCTATTGTCAGGAAGACGTTCCACCAGTGAGTGTGTATCAAGTAAACACAGAGTGCCGGAGAGTGACCAATTAGCCATTAGACACCATATGGCTGAAGTAACAGCAGTTCATGAAATATAGAAATGTGATATTATGTAGTGAATCTAACATATCAGACTCCGTTCTGTAGCAGTGTTAATTTTGGCGGCAAATTTCAATTTAGTCTTAGTTTTAGTCTTTTGACTAAAATGCCATTTTAGTTTTAGTCGTATTTTAGTCATCTGAATTGTTTTAGTTTTAGTCTAGTTTTAGTCGACTAAATCTTCAGTTTATATTAGTGGACTAAATCTCCAGTAGATTTTAGTTGACTAAAATCTAAGGGGTTTAGTTAAAGTGTAATGCATTATTTAAGCATTTCTCTATAATTTCCAAACTCATTATATACTCCAGGAGTAAACATAACACCTGTTGTTATTTATTGAATTAAGGTTTAAACATCCAGTACAGACACAGATTTAGAAACTGTTAATTTTGACAGCAAATTTTGATTTAGTTTTAGTCATAGTCTTTTGACTAAAATGTAATTTTGATTTAGTTTTAGTCGTATTTTAGTCATCAGAATTTCTTTAGTTTTATGGTCATTTTAGTCAAGTTTTAGTCGACGAAATTAACACTGTTCTGTAGACCCTGTATTGTACAGTGTGGGAGATCAGACCCTGTATTGTACAGTGTGTGGGAGATCAGATCCTGTATTGTACAATGTGGGATATCAGACCCTGTATTGTACAATGTGGGATATCCGACCCTGTATTGTACAGTGTGGGATATCAGACCCTGTATTGTACAATGTGGGATATCAGACCCTGTATTGTACAATGTGGGATATCAGACCCTGTATTGTACAGTGTGGGAGATCAGATCCTGTATTGTACAGTGTGGGATATCAGACCCTGTATTGTACAGTGTGGGAGATCAGACCCTGTATTGTACAGTGTGTGGGAGATCAGATCCTGTATTGTACAATGTGGGATATCAGACCCTCTATTGTACAATGTGGGAGATCAGATCCTGTATTGTACAGTGTGGGATATCAGACCCTGTATTTTACAGTGTGGGAGATCAGACCCTGTATTGTACAGTGTGTGGGAGATCAGATCCAGTATTGTACAATGTGGGATATCAGACCCTGTATTGTACAGTGTGGGAGATCAGACCCTCTATTGTACAATGTGGGATATCAGATCCAGTATTGTACAGTGTAGGAGATCAGACCCTCTATTGTACAGTGTGGGGAGATCAGACCCTGTATTGTACAATGTGGGAGATCAGACCCTGTATTGTACAATGTGGGAGATCAGATCCAGTATTGTAGAATGTGGGAGATCAGACCCTGTATTGTACAGTGTGTGGGAGATCAGATCCAGTATTGTAGAATGTGGGAGATCAGACCCTGTATTGTACAGTGTGGGAGATCAGACCCTGTATTGTACAATGTGGGAGATCAGATCCAGTATTGTACAATGTGGGTCAGACCCTTTATTGTACAGTGTTGGAGATCAGACCCTGTATTGTACAGTGTTGGAGATCAGACCCTCTATTGTACAATGTGGCATATCAGACCCTGTATTGTACAATGTGGGAAATCAGATCCAGTATTGTACAATGTGGGAGATCAGACCCTGTATTGTACAGTGTGGGAGATCAGACCCTGTATTGTACAATCTGGGAGATCAGACCCTGTATTGTACAATGTGGGATATCAGACCCTGTATTGTACAGTGTGGGAGATCAGACCCTATATTGTACAGTGTGGGGTTGATCAGACCCTGTATTGTACAGTGTGGGGAGATCAGACCCTGTATTGTACAGTGTGGGGAGATCAGACCCTGTATTGTACAGTGTGTGGGAGATCAGATCCAGTATTGTACAGTGTGGGTGATCAGACCCTGTATTGTACAGTGTGGGGAGATCAGACCCTGTATTGTACAGTGTGGGGGTGATCAGACCCTGTATTGTACAGTGTGGGGAGATCAGACCCTGTATTGTACAATGTGGAGTATCAGACCCTGTATTGTACAGTGTAGGAGATCAGACCCTGTATTGTACAGTGTGTGCGATATCAGACACTGTATTGTACAGTGTGGGAGATCAGACCCTCTATTGTACAATGTGGGATATCAGACCCTGTATTGTACAATGTGAGAGATCAGACCCTCTATTGTACAGTGTGAGAGATCAGTCCCTCTATTGTACAATGTGGGATATCAGACCCTGTATTGTACAGAGTAGGAGATCAGACCCTGTATTGTACAATGTGGGATATCAGACCCTCTATTGTACAGTGTGGGAGATCAGACCCTCTATTGTACAGTGTGGGATATCAGACCCTGTATTGTACAGAGTAGGAGATCAGACCCTCTATTGTACAGTGTGTGGGAGATCAGACCCTCTATTGTACAGTGTAGGAGATCAGACCCTGTATTGTACAATGTGGGGTATCAGACCCTGTATTGTACAAAGTGGGATATCAGACCCTGTATTGTACAATGTGGGGTATCAGACCCTGTATTGTACAATGTGTGATATCAGACCCTGTATTGTACAATGTGGGGTATCAGACCCTGTATTGTACAGTGTAGGAGATCAGACCCTGTATTGTACAGTGTTGGAGATCAGACCCTGTATTGTACAATGTGGGAGATCAGACCCTGTATTGTACAATGTTTGGTATCAGACCCTGTATTGTACAATGTGGGGTATCAGACCCTGTACTGTACAGTGTAGGAGATCAGACCCTGTATTGTACAGTGTTGGAGATCAGACCCTGTCGAGACACTACTTGCTTGTGCATGTAATACAGACTGTGAATAATTAATTAGGAGATAAGACAGCATCAGTCAGGCTGTAGAGGACCATATTAATATCATGCACATAGCTGTATTTATTAGGGCAGCACACAGAGGCATGAACAGAAAAGCTGCTCTAATTTATTCTGGGGGGACTGTTAGGGATTACAGTGATGTGAACTCATAGGTTTCTGTCTTCTCAACACATTAGTGCGCTCAGCATTCGCATATCGTGCTCCCTGAGATCAGGAGAAAGGAATTCTTTTAACAGGTTTACAGTTTAAAAGATAAGATCTCGGTTTAACCCCTTATTGGCAACAGATTAAAAAGAGAAAAGCTGAGGCTGTTTAGTTGTCAGCCTCGTATATACATCTTATATACATCTATAAGCCTGAGCTGTGCCTCTATATACATCTTATATAAATCTATAAGCCTGAGCTGTAGCTTTATATACATCTTATATACATCTATAAGCCTGAGCTGTAGCTTTATATACATCTTATATACATCTATAAGCCTGAGCTGTGCCTCTATATACATCTTATACACATCTATAAGCCTGAGCTGTAGCTTTATATACATCTTATATACATCTATAAGCCTGAGCTGTGCCTTTATATACATCTTATATACATCTATAAGCCTGAGCTGTAGCTTTATATACATCTTATATACATCTATAAGCCTGAGCTGTAGCTTTATATACATCTTATATACATCTATAAGCCTGAGCTGTAGCTTTATATACATCTTATATACATCTATAAGCCTGAGCTGTAGCTTTATATACATCTTATATACATCTATAAGCCTGAGCGATGCCTGTATATACATCTTATATACATCTATAAGCCTGAGCTGTAGCTTTATATACATCTTATATACATCTATAAGTCTGAGCTGTAGCTTTATATACATCTTATATAAATCTATATACATCTTATATACATCTTATATACATCTATAAGCCTGAGCTGTAGCTTTATATACATCTTATATACATCTATAAGCCTGAGCTGTAGCTTTATATACATCTTATATACATCTATAAGCCTGAGCTGTAGCTTTATATACATCTTATATACATCTATAAGCCTGAGCTGTGCCTCTATATACATCTTATACACATCTATAAGCCTGAGCTGTGCCTCTATATACATCTTATATACATCTATAAGCCTGAGCTGTAGCTTTATATACATCTTATATACATCTATAAGCCTGAGCGATGCCTCTATATACATCTTATATACATCTATAAGCCTGAGCTGTAGCTTTATATACATCTTATATACATCTATAAGCCTGAGCGATGCCTCTATATACATCTTATATACATCTATAAGCCTGAGCTGTAGCTTTATATACATCTTATATACATCTATAAGCCTGAGCTGTGCCTTTATATACATCTTATATACATCTATAGGCCTGAGCTGTAGCTTTATATACATCTTATATACATCTATAAGACTGAGCTGTAGCTTTATATACATCTTATATACATCTATAAGACTGAGCTGTGCCTATATATACATCTTATATACATCTATAAGCCTAAGCTGTGCCTTTATATACATCTTATATACATCTATAAGCCTGAGCTGTAGCTTTATATACATCTTATATACATCTATAAGCCTGAGCTGTGCCTCTATATACATCTTATATACATCTATAAGCCTGAGCTGTGCCTTTATATACATCTTATATACATCTATAAGCCTGAGCTGTAGCTTTATATACATCTTATATACATCTATAAGCCTGAGCTGTGCCTTTATATACATCTTATATACATCTATAAGACTGAGCTGTGCCTCTATATACATCTTATATACATCTATAAGCCTGAGCTGTAGCTTTATATACATCTTATATACATCTATAAGCCTGAGCTGTAACTTTATATACATCTTATATACATCTATAAGCCTGAGCTGTAGCTTTATATACATCTTATATACATCTATAAGCCTGAGCTGTAGCTTTATATAAATCTTATATACATCTATAAGCCTGAGCTGTAGCTTTATATACATCTTATATAAATCTATATACATCTTATATACATCTTATATACATCTATAAGCCTGAGCTGTAGCTTTATATACATCTTATATACATCTATAAGCCTGAGCTGTAGCTTTATATACATCTTATATACATCTATAAGCCTGAGCTGTGCCTCTATATACATCTTATACACATCTATAAGCCTGAGCTGTAGCTTTATATACATCTTATATACATCTATAAGCCTGAGCTGTGCCTTTATATACATCTTATATACATCTATAAGCCTGAGCTGTAGCTTTATATACATCTTATATACATCTATAAGCCTGAGCGATGCCTCTATATACATCTTATATACATCTATAAGCCTGAGCTGTAGCTTTATATACATCTTATATACATCTATAAGCCTGAGCTGTAGCTTTATATACATCTTATATACATCTATAAGCCTGAGCTGTAGCTTTATATACATCTTATATAAATCTATATACATCTTATATGCATCTTATATACATCTATATACATCTTATACACATCTATAAGCCTGAGCTGTAGCTTTATATACATCTTATATACATCTATAAGCCTGAGCTGTAGCTTTATATACATCTTATATACATCTATAAGCCTGAGCGATGCCTCTATATACATCTTATATACATCTATAAGCCTGAGCTGTAGCTTTATATACATCTTATATACATCTATAAGCCTGAGCTGTAGCTTTATATACATCTTATATACATCTATAAGCCTGAGCTGTAGCTTTATATACATCTTATATAAATCTATATACATCTTATATGCATCTTATATACATCTATATACATCTTATATACATCTATAAGCCTGAGCTGTGTCTTTATTTAGCTGATAAATGAATCACAAACATACAATTCTGCCATTCCTCAGTAGTTATAAAGTTCATAAAATTCCTATTCTATCCCGCGTTTAGATTCTGTGAGATCCCTTGCACATTAATTAATATAACACAGACATTTGTCTTCCTAGAGTGGTGTTGCTAACATTATTTCAAAATCTTTGATTGATAGATAGATGGATGGATGGATAGATAGATAGATAGATAGATACTGTATAGAAAGAGAGCTAGATAGATTGCTGTATAGGTAGAGAGGTAGATAGATGATAGATAGATAGATAGATAGATACTGGATAGATAGATAGATAGATAGATAGATAGATAGATACTGTATAGATTGAGAGATAGATAGAGATGCATAGATGGATAGATAGATTGATAGCTATATACTGTATAAATATAGATACTGTATAGATAGATAGATAGATAGATAGATAGATAGATAGATAGAGATGCATAGATGAATAGATAGATTGATAGCTATATACTGTATAGATATAGATACTGTATTGATTGATAGATAGATAGATAGATAGATAGATAGATACTGTATAGATTGAGATATAGGTAGATAGAGATGCATAGATGGATAGATAGATTGATAGCCATATACTGTATAGATATAGATACTGTATTGATGATAGATAGATAGATAGATGCATAGATGAATAGATAGATAGATTGATAGCTATATACTGTATAGATATAGATACTGTATTGATAGATAGATAGATAGATAGATAGAGATGCATAGATGAATAGATAGATTGATAGCTATATACTGTATAGATATAGATACTGTATTGATTGATAGATAGATAGATAGATAGATAGATAGATAGATACTGTATAGATTGAGATATAGGTAGATAGAGATGCATAGATGGATAGATAGATTGATAGCCATATACTGTATAGATATAGATACTGTATTGATGATAGATAGATAGATAGATAGATAGATAGATAGATAGATAGATGCATAGATGAATAGATAGATAGATTGATAGCTATATACTGTATAGATATAGATACTGTATAGATAGATAGATATATAGATAGATAGATAGATAGATAGATAGATACTGTATAGATATAGAGAGTGATAGATACTGTACAGCTATATAGATACTTTATAGATAGACAGATATAATAACTATGACAGGCCTTTACTCATATGTAAAATGTCTTCATATATCTGTCCCCAGAATCCCATCAGAGCAGACAATATAATTTGAGGATTTGGGATTAGACAGGGAGGCCAGAGGTCGCAGTAATGGGGTCCTTATTGCAAGGGCTGTGTGGGCCGATCGATCTTCCTGCTGTAGGATATTGATCCACATCCAGTGATACAGCTCTGCAGGGATTAATGGGGAGGTGTGACTTGAGGTGGTTGAATTTGTGACCCTGAGGAGTTCCTGGTGACACCAGGGCTGATGTATAGCTGCCATCGTATTGGCTGCTACAGTGATCTGGTTCACTGGCCATGAAATAAGAAGCTGAGAATTATGGGTCACAACGGGGCCAGCAGATACGGGCTGAATGTCACCGGTCACCTGGATGGATCAATGTTATAAACAAGGCAGTGGTGTCACTATCCAGCTTAATGACATAGAACTGAGACCTACGTGTTTGTTTAGTAATAAAGGAGTTAATCCGTTTTGTCAGTGTGTGCACCAAATACTACTCCTGCGTTTGTGCCAGTGAGTGTGCCCATGAGAGTACCAGTGTAATGAATGTGCAGCACCCAGTCTGACATATGTCCAACAATATAACAGGGGATTAGGGAATGGCACAGTTACAAACACACTTATACCTACCTATATACACTGAGACACACACTTGTATACACCTACATACACTGACACTCACACGCTTGTACACCCACACTTATACCTACCTACATACACTGACAAACACATTTGTAAACACCTACATACACTGACACACCTTTGTACACACACTTATACCTACCTACATACACTGACACACACATTTGTACACACCTACATACACTGACACCCACACTTGTACACACCTACATACACTGACACACACACTTGCACACACCTACATACACTGACACACACATGAACACACACATTTATACCTACCTACACACACTGACACACACATTTGTACACACCTACATACACTGACACACACTTGTACACACACACTTATACCTACCTACACTGACACACACAATTGTACACACCTACATACACTGACACACACGTGTACACACCTACATACACTGACACACACACCTGCATATAATTACATACACTGACATACACTTATACACATCTACTTGTACACACCTATATACACTGACGCACACACTTGTACACACACACACTTGTACACACCTACATACACTGACATGCACACTTGTACACACACACTTTTACACACCTACATACACTGACACACACATTTGTACACACCTACATACACTGACACACCTTTGTACACACACACTTATACCTACCTACATACACTGACACACACATTTGTACACACCTACATACACTGACAGCCACACTTGTACACACCTACATACACTGACACACACACTTGCACACACCTACATACACTGACACACACGTAAACACACACACTTATACCTACCTACTTACACTGACACACACATTTGTACACACCTACATACACTGACACACACACTTGCACACACCTGCATATAATTACATACACTGACATACACTTATACACATCTACTTGTACACACCTATATACACTGACACACACACTTGTACACACACACACTTGTACACACCTACATACACTGACATGCACACTTGTACACACACTTTTACACACCTACATACACTGACACACACATTTGTATACACTTACATACACTGACAAACACACTTTTACACACCTACATACACTCACATACACAGAAACACACATACACACTTGCATATACAGACACACATACTTATACACACCTACATACACACACTTGTACACACCTACATACACTTACATACACCTACACACACTGACACACACACTTGTACAGATCTTCATACACTGACACACACACTTGTACACACCTACATACACTGACAAACACACGCACACTGCTATATATATTTGCACACATACGCACACAGCTAAATATATTTGCACACACACGCACACAGCTGTATATATTTGTACACACACAGCTATATATTTTTGCACACACAGCGATATATATTTGTGCACACACACAGCTATATATACTTGTACACACAAACGCACACAGCTATATATATATTTGTATACACACACACACAGATATATATATATATATTTGCACACACACAGCTATATATATTTGCACACACACAGCTATATATATTTGCACACACAGCTATATATATTTGTACACACACGCACACAGCTATATTTATTTGCACACAGCTATATATATTTGCACACACATGCACACAGCTATATATATTTGCACACACAAGCACACAGCTATATATATTTGCACATACGCACACAGTTGTATATATTTGCACACACAACAGCTGTATATATTTGTGCACACAGCTATACATATTTGTACACACACACAGCTATATATATTTGCACACAGCTATATCTGCACACACACACAGCTTTATATATTTGCACACTTACACACACAGCTAAATATATTTGCACACACATGCACACAGCTGTATATATTTGTACACACACAGCTATATATTTTTGCACACACAGCGATATATATTTGTGCACACACACAGCTATATATACTTGTACACACAAACGCACACAGCTATATATATATTTGTATACACACACACACAGATATATATATTTGCACACACACACAGCTATATATATTTGTACACAAACGCACACAGCTATATTTATTTGCACACAGCTATATATATTTGCACACACACGCACACAGCTATATATATTTACACACACGCACACAGCTATATATATTTGCACACAGCTATATATATTTGCATATACACGCAGAGCTATATATATTTGCACACACACACAACTATATATATTTGCACACACACAGCTATATATATTTGCACACACACAGCTATATATATTTGTACACACATGCACACAGCTATATTTATTTGCACACAGCTATATATATTTGCACACACGCACACAACTGTATATATTTGCACACAGCTATATATATTTGCACACACACAGCTATATATATTTAGACACACATGCACACAACTATATATATTTGCACACACAGCTGTATATATTTGCACACACAGCAATATATATTTGCATACACACACAGCTATATATATTTGTACACAAACACGGCTATATATATTTGCACACACACATACACAGCTATATATATTTGCACATACGCACACAGCTGTATATTTTTGCACACACATGCACACAGCTGTATATATTTGTACACACAAGCACACAGCTATATTTATTTGTACACACATGTACACAGCTGTATATATTTGTACACACAAGCACACAGCTATACATATTTGTACACACACACACAGCTATATATATTTGCACACAGCTATATTTGCACACACACACAGCTGTATATATTTGTACACACACGCACACAGTTGTATATATTTGCACACACACAACTGTATATATTTGCACACACAGCTAAATATATTTGCACACACAGCTATATATATATTTGCATACACACAGCTATATATATTTGCACACACAGCTATATATATTTGCACACACACAGCTATATATATTTGCACACACACACAGCTGTATATATTTGTACACAAACACAGCTATATATATTTGCACACACAGCTATATATATTTGCACACACACACACAGCCATATATATTTGTACACACAGCTATATATATTTGCACACACACACACACACAGCTATATATATTTGCACCCACAACTATATATATTTGCACACACACACACAGCTGTGTATATTTGTACACAAACACAGCTAAATATATTTGCATACACAGCTATATATATTTACACACACAGCTATATATATTTGCACACACACACAGCTGTGTATATTTGTACACAAACACAGCTATGTATATTTGCATACACAGCTATATGTATTTACACACACAGCTATATATTTGTACACACAGCTATATATATTTGTACACACAGCTATATATATTTGTACACACAGCTATATATTTTGCACACACACACACACAGCTATATATATTTGTACACACAGCTATATATGGCCTAGATTTGGAGTTTGGCGTTAGCCGTGAAAACCAGCGTTAGAGGCTCCTAACGCTGGTTTTAGGCTACCTCCGGTATTTGGAGTCACTCAAAATAGGGTCTAACGCTCACTTTTCAGCCGCGGCTTTTCCATACCGCAGATCCCCTTACGTCAATTGTGTATCCTATCTTTTCAATGGGATTTTTCTAACTCTGGTATTTAGAGTCGTGGCTGAAGTGAGCGTTAGAATTCTAATGACAAAACTCCAGCCGCAGGAAAAAAGTCAGTAGTTAAGAGCTTTCTGGGCTAACGCCGGTTTATAAAGCTCTTAACTACTGTACTCTAAAGTACACTAACACCCATAAACTACCTATGTACCCCTAAACCGAGGTCCCCCCACATCGCCGCCACTCGATTAAATTTTTTTAACCCCTAATCTGCCGACCGCCACCTACGTTATCCTTATGTACCCCTAATCTGCTGCCCCTAACACCGCCGACCCCTGTATTATATTTATTAACCCCTAACCTGCCCCCCACAAAGTCGCCGCCAGCTACCTACACCTATTAACCCCTAATCTGCCGACCGGACCGCACCGCTATTATTATAAAGTTATTAACCCCTAATCCGCCTCACTAACCCTATAATAAATAGTATTAACCCCTAATCTGCCCTCCCTAACATCGCCGACACCTAACTTCAAACATTAACCCCTAATCTGCCGACTGGAGCTCACCGCTATTCTAATAAATGTATTAACCCCTAAAGCTAAGTCTAACCCTAACACTAACACCCCCCTAAGTTAAATATAATTTAAATCTAACGAAATAAATTAACTCTTATTAAATAAATTATTCATATTTAAGGATAAATACTTACCTGTAAAATAAATCCTAATATATCTACAATATAAATTATAATTATATTATAGCTATTTTAGGATTTATATTTATTTTACAGGTAACTTTGTATTTATTTTAACCAGGTACAATAGCTATTAAATAGTTAAGAACTATTTAATAGCTAAAATAGTTAAAATAATTACAAAATTACCTGTAAAATAAATCCTAACCTAAGTTACAATTAAACCTAACACTACACTATCAATGAATTAATTAAATAAACTACCTATAATTATCTACAATTAAACCTAACACTACTCTATCAATAAATAAATTAAATACAATTCCTACAAATAAATACAATTAAATAAACTTGCTAAAGTACAAAAAATAAAAAAGAACTAAGTTACAAAAAATAAAAAAATATTTACAAACATAAGAAAAATATTACAACAATTTTAAACTAATTACACCTACTCTAAGCCCCCTAATAAAATAACAAAGCCCCCCAAAATAATAAAATGCCCTACCCTATTCTAAATTACTAAAGTTCAAAGCTCTTTTACCTTACCAGCCCTGAACAGGGCCCTTTGCGGGGCATGCCCCAAGAAGTTCAGCTCTTTTGCCTGTAAAAAAAAACATACAATACCCAAGCCCCCCAACATTACAACCCACCACCCACATACCCCTAATCTAACCCAAACCCCCCTTAAATAAACCTAACACTAAGCCCCTGAAGATCTTCCTACCTTGTCTTCACCTCACCGGGTTCACCGATCTGTCCAGAAGAGCTCCTCCGATGTCCTGATCCAAGCCCAAGCGGGGGGCTGAAGAGGTCCATGATCCGGCTGAAGTCTTCATCCAAACGGGGCAGAAGAGGTCTTCCATCCGATTGAAGTCTTCATCCAAGCGGGATCTTCTATAGTCATCCATCCGGAGCGGAGCGGCAGGATCCTGAAGACCTCCGACGCGGAACATCCATCCTGGCCGACGACTGAACGACGAATGACGGTTCCTTTAAATTACGTCATCCAAGATGGCGTCCCTCGAATTCCGATTGGCTGATAGGATTCTATCAGCCAATCGGAATTAAGGTAGGAATATTCTGATTGGCTGATGGAGTCAGCCAATCAGAATCAAGTTCAATCCGATTGGCTGATCCGATCAGCCAATCAGATTGGGCTCGCATTCAATTGGCTGATCGGAACAGCCAATAGAATGCGAGCTCAATTTGATTGGCTGATTGGATCAGCCAATCGGATTGAACTTGATTCTGATTGGCTGATTCCATCAGCCAATCAGAATATTCCTACCTTAATTCCGATTGGCTGATAGAATCCTATCAGCCAATCGGAATTCGAGGGACGCCATCTTGGATGACGTCATTTAAAGGAACCGTCATTCGTCGTTCAGTCGTCGGCCAGGATGGATGTTCCGCGTCGGAGGTCTTCAGGATCCTGCCGCTCCGCTCTGGATGGATGACCATAGAAGATCCCGCTTGGATGAAGACTTCAATCGGATGGAAGACCTCTTCTGCCCCGCTTGGATGAAGACTTCAGCCGGATCATGGACCTCTTCAGCCCCCCGCTTGGGCTTGGATCAGGACATCGGAGGAGCTCTTCTGGACAGATCGGTGAACCCGGTGAGGTGAAGACAAGGTAGGAAGATCTTCAGGGGCTTAGTGTTAGGTTTATTCAAGGGGGGTTAGATTAGGGGTATGTGGGTGGTGGGTTGTAATGTTGGGGGGCTTGGGTATTGTATGTTTTTTTATACAGGCAAAAGAGCTGAACTTCTTGGGGCATGCCCCGCAAAGGGCCCTGTTCAGGGCTGGTAAGGTAAAAGAGCTTTGAACTTTAGTAATTTAGAATAGGGTAGGGCATTTTATTATTTTGGGGGGCTTTGTTATTTTATTAGGGGGCTTAGAGTAGGTGTAATTAGTTTAAAATTGTTGTAATATTTTTCTTATGTTTGTAAATATTTTTTTATTTTTTGTAACTTAGTTCTTTTTTATTTTTTGTACTTTAGCTAGTTTATTTAATTGTATTTATTTGTAGGAATTGTATTTAATTAATTTATTGATAGTGTAGTGTTAGGTTAATTGTAGGTAATTGTAGGTAGTTTATTTAATTAATTTATTTATAGTGTAGTGTTAGGTTTAATTGTAACTTAGGTTAGGATTTATTTTACAGGTAATTTTGTAATTATTTTAACTATTTTAGCTATTAAATAGTTCTTAACTATTTAATAGCTATTGTACCTGGTTAAAATAAATACAAAGTTACCTGTAAAATAAATATAAATCCTAAAATAGCTATAATATAATTATAATTTATATTGTAGCTATATTAGGATTTATTTTACAGGTAAGTATTTAGCTTTAAATAGGAATAATTTATTTAATAAGAGTTAATTAATTTCGTTAGATTAAAATTATATTTAATTTAGGGGGGTGTTAGTGTTAGGGTTAGACTTAGCTTTAGGGGTTAATACATTTATTAGAATAGCGGTGAGCTCCAGTCGGCAGATTAGGGGTTAATGTTTGAAGTTAGGTGTCGGCGATGTTAGGGAGGGCAGATTAGGGGTTAATACTATTTATTATAGGGTTAGTGAGGCGGATTAGGGGTTAATAACTTTATAATAATAGCGGTGCGGTCCGGTCGGCAGATTAGGGGTTAATAAGTGTAGGCAGGTGGAGGCGACATTGTGGGGGGCAGATTAGGGGTTAATAAATATAATATAGGGGTCGGCGATGTTAGGGCAGCAGATTAGGGGTACATAGGGATAATGTAAGTAGCAGCGGTTTACGGAGCGGCAGATTAGGGGTTAATAATAATATGCAGGTGTCAGCGATAGCGGGGGCGGCAGATTAGGGGTTAATAAGTGTAAGGTTAGGGGTGTTTAGATTCGGGGTACATGTTAGAGTGTTAGGTGCAGACGTAGGAAGTGTTTCCGCATAGCAAACAATGGGGCTGCGTTAGGAGCTGAACGCGGCTTTTTTGCAGGTGTTGGTTTTTTTTCAGCTCAAACAGCTCCATTGTTTCCTATGGGGGAATCGTGCACGAGCACGTTTTTGAGGCTGGCCGCTTGCGTAGGCAACTCTGGTATCGAGAGTTGAAGCTGGGTTAAATATGCTCTACGCTCCTTTTTTGGAGCCTAACGCAGCCTTTATGTGGACTCTCAATACCAGAGTTATTTTTATGGTGCGGCCAGAAAAAAGCCGGCATTAGCTACGCGGGTCGTTACCGACAAAACTCCAAATCTAGGCCTATATTTGTACACACAGCTATATATATTTGCACATACACACACAGCTGGCTGGTCATGATGGTGTAAGAGCACGTTTGCACACACTAAATAATCTCTGTCAGGCAGTTTTATAACATTCCGTTTCCCATTTCTGGATGAGTTCACAGTGTCGGGCATAGAATGTGTCAAGATGACAATCCCATCTCTGTGATCCCAAAACACAGGAAGGAAACATTGTAATATACAGGAAGACTCTGAGACTGTATCCTTACTGCACCACGCGACATCTCAACAACATCAGTGCTACATCCTATATTAGTAGTAATTACCCTACATATCCCCACTACATTATTAATACAACCGTTTCACTAATATAGTCCTACTACATTATTACTGTGTCCTAATTAAATCAGTCCCCACTACATCACTGCATCATGCAATCTGAATCAGTATAATGTTTCTTTAATATCTTTATACAACATTATTACAGATATATTGTTGCAATCACCGTTGCCATTGAGTGCTAAAAACATATTCCCGCTCCTGAGCCTGTCTAACGCTTCATCAAAGAATACCAAGAGTACAAAGTAAATTTGATAACAGTAGTCATTTGGAAAGTTCCTAAAATGTTATGCTGTATCAGAAGCAGGAAACTATCATTGTACAATTTTATTTATCTCAGTAGTATAGCTTACACAACTGATATTATTATAACCTATATTATTAATTCCTCCTGTATCTCAGTAGTATAGCTTACACAACTGATGTGTCACTAAACCTATATTATTAATTCCTCCAGTATCTCAGTAGTATAGCTTACACAACTGATGTGTCACTAAACCTATATTATTAATTCCTCCAGTATCTCAGTAGTATAGCTTACACAACTGATGTGTCACTAAACCTATATTATTAATTCCTCCAGTATCTCAGTAGTATAGCTTACACAATTGATGTGTCACTAAAACTATATTATTAATTCCTAATGTATCTCAGTAGTATAGCTTACACAACTGATGTGTCACTCAACCTATATTATTAATTCCTCCTGTATCTCAGTAGTATAGCTTACACAACTGATGTTTCACTAAACCTATATTATTAATTCCTCCTGTATCTCAGTAGTATAGCTTACACAACTGATGTGTCACTAAACCTATATTATTAATTCCTCCTGTATCTCAGTAGTATAGCTTACACAACTGATGTGTCACTAAACCTATATTATTAATTCCTCCTGTATCTCAGTAGTATAGCTTACACAACTGATGTGTCACTAAACCTATTATTAATTACTCCTGTATCTCAGTAGTATAGCTTACACAACTGATGTGTCACTAAACATATATTATTAATTACTCCTGTATCTCAGTAGTATAGCTTACACAACTGATGTGTCACTAAACCTATATTATTAATTCCTCCTGTATCTCAGTAGTATAGCTTACACAACTGATGTGTCACTAAATCTATATTATTAATTCCTCCTGTATCTCAGTAGTATAGCTTACACAACTGATGTGTCACTAAACCTATATTATTAATTCCTCCTGTATCTCAGTAGTATAGCTTACACAACTGATGTGTCACTAAACGTATATTATTAATTCCTCCTGTATCTCAGTAGTATAGCTTACACAACTGATGTGTCACTAAACCTATATTATTAATTCCTCCTGTATCTCAGTAGTATAACTTACACAACTGATGTGTCACTAAACATATATTATTAATTCCTCCTGTATCTCAGTAGTATAGCTTACACAACTGATATTATTATAACCTATATTATTAATTCCTCCTGTATCTCAGTAGTATAGCTTACACAACTGATGTGTCACTAAACCTATATTATTAATTCCTCCTGTATCTCAGTAGTATAGCTTACACAACTGATGTGTCACTAAACCTATATTATTAATTCCTCCTGTATCTCAGTAGTATAGCTTACACAACTGATGTTTCACTAAAACTATATTATTAATTCCTCCTGTATCTCAGTAGTATAGCTTACACAACTGATGTGTCACTAAACCTATATTATTAATTCCTCCTGTATCTCAGTAGTATAGCTTACACAACTGATGTGTCACTAAACCTATATTATGAATTCCTCCTGTATCTCAGTAGTATAGCTTACACAACTGATGTGTCACTAAACCTATATTATTAATTCCTCCTGTATCTCAGTAGTATAGCTTACACAACTGATGTGTCACTAAACCTATTATTAATTACTCCTGTATCTCAGTAGTATAGCTTACACAACTGATGTGTCACTAAACATATATTATTAATTACTCCTGTATCTCAGTAGTATAGCTTACACAACTGATGTGTCACTAAACCTATATTATTAATTCCTCCTGTATCTCAGTAGTATAGCTTACACAACTGATGTGTCACTAAATCTATATTATTAATTCCTCCTGTATCTCAGTAGTATAGCTTACACAACTGATGTGTCACTAAACCTATATTATTAATTCCTCCTGTATCTCAGTAGTATAGCTTACACAACTGATGTGTCACTAAACGTATATTATTAATTCCTCCTGTATCTCAGTAGTATAGCTTACACAACTGATGTGTCACTAAACCTATATTATTAATTCCTCCTGTATCTCAGTAGTATAACTTACACAACTGATGTGTCACTAAACATATATTATTAATTCCTCCTGTATCTCAGTAGTATAGCTTACACAACTGATATTATTATAACCTATATTATTAATTCCTCCTGTATCTCAGTGGTATAGCTTACACAACTGATGTGTCACTAAACCTATATTATTAATTCCTCCTGTATCTCAGTAGTATAGCTTACACAACTGATGTGTCACTAAACCTATATTATTAATTCCTCCTGTATCTCAGTAGTATAGCTTACACAACTGATGTGTCACTAAACCTATTATTAATTACTCCTGTATCTCAGTAGTATAGCTTACACAACTGATGTGTCACTAAGCCTATATTATTAATTCCTCCTATATCTCAGTAGTATATCTTACACAACTGATGTGTCACTAAACCTATATTATTAATTCCTCCTGTATCTCAGTAGTATAGCTTACACAACTGATGCGTCACTAAACCTATTATTTATTACTCCTGTATCTCAGAAGTATAGCTTACACAACTGGTGAGGTGATGTGTCACTAAACCTATATTAATTATTCCTCCAATATCTCAGTAGTATAGCTTACACAACTGATGTGTCACTAAACCTCTATTATTAATTCCTCCTGTATCTCAGTAGTATAGCTTACGCAACTGATGTGTCACTAAACCTATATTATTAATTCCTCCTGTATCTCAGTAGTATAGCTTACACAACTGATGTGTCACTAAACCTATTATTAATTACTCCTGTATCTCAGTAGTATAGCTTACACAACTGATGTATGTGTCACTAAACCTATATTATTAATTGCTCCTATATCTCAGTAGTATAGCTTACATAACTGAGGTGTCACTAAACCTATATTATTAATTCCTCCTGTATCTCAGTAGTATAGCTTACACAACTGATATTATTATAACCTATATTATTAATTCCTCCTGTATCTCAGTAGTATAGCTTACACAACTGATGTGTCACTAAACCTATATTATTAATTCCTCCTGTATCTCAGTAGTATAGCTTACACAACTGATGTGTCACTAAACCTATTATTAATTACTCCTGTATCTCAGTAGTATAGCTTACACAACTGATGTGTCACTAAACCTATTATTAATTCCTCCTGTATCTCAGTAGTATAGCTTACACAACTGATGTGTCACTAAACCTATATTATTAATTCCTCCTGTATCTCAGTAGTATAGCTTACAGAACTGATGTGTCACTAAACCTAAATTATTAATTCCTCCTGTATCTCAGTAGTATAGCTTACACAACTGATGTGTCACTAAACCTATATTATTAATTCCTCCTATATCTCAGTAGTATAGCTTACACAACTGATGTGTCACTAAACCTATATTATTAATTCCTCCTGTATCTCAGTAGTATAGCTTACAGAACTGATGTGTCACTAAACCTAAATTATTAATTCCTCCTGTATCTCAGTAGTATAGCTTACACAACTGATGTGTCACTAAACCTATATTATTAATTCCTCCTATATCTCAGTAGTATAGCTTACACAACCGATGTGTCACTAAACCTATATTATTAATTCCTACTGTATCTCAGTAGTATAGCTTACACAACTGATGTGTCACTAAACCTATATTATTAATTCCTTCTGTATCTCAGTAGTATAGCTTACACAACTGATGTGTCACTAAAACTATATTATTAATTCCTAATGTATCTCAGTAGTATAGCTTACACAACTGATGTGTCACTAAACGTATATTATTAATTCCTCCTGTATCTCAGTAGTATAGCTTACACAACTGATGTGTCACTAAACCTATATTATTTATTCCTCCTGTATCTCAGTAGTATAGCTTACACAACTGATGTGTCACTAAAACAATATTATTAATTCCTAATGTATCTCAGTAGTATAGCTTACACAACTGATGTGTCACTAAGCCTATATTATTAATTCCTCCTATATCTCAGTAGTATATCTTACACAACTGATGTGTCACTAAACCTATATTATTAATTCCTCCTGTATCTCAGTAGTATAGCTTACACAACTGATGCGTCACTAAACCTATTATTAATTACTCCTGTATCTCAGAAGTATAGCTTACACAACTGGTGAGGTGATGTGTCACTAAACCTATATTAATTATTCCTCCAATATCTCAGTAGTATAGCTTACACAACTGATGTGTCACTAAACCTCTATTATTAATTCCTCCTGTATCTCAGTAGTATAGCTTACGCAACTGATGTGTCACTAAACCTATATTATTAATTCCTCCTGTATCTCAGTAGTATAGCTTACACAACTGATGTGTCACTAAACCTATTATTAATTACTCCTGTATCTCAGTAGTATAGCTTACACAACTGATGTATGTGTCACTAAACCTATATTATTAATTGCTCCTATATCTCAGTAGTATAGCTTACATAACTGAGGTGTCACTAAACCTATATTATTAATTCCTCCTGTATCTCAGTAGTATAGCTTACACAACTGATATTATTATAACCTATATTATTAATTCCTCCTGTATCTCAGTAGTATAGCTTACACAGCTGATGTGTCACTAAACCTATATTATTAATTCCTCCTGTATCTCAGTAGTATAGCTTACACAACTGATGTGTCACTAAACCTATTATTAATTACTCCTGTATCTCAGTAGTATAGCTTACACAACTGATGTGTCACTAAACCTATTATTAATTCCTCCTGTATCTCAGTAGTATAGCTTACACAACTGATGTGTCACTAAACCTATATTATTAATTCCTCCTGTATCTCAGTAGTATAGCTTACAGAACTGATGTGTCACTAAACCTATATTATTAATTCCTCCTGTATCTCAGTAGTATAGCTTACACAACTGATGTGTCACTAAACCTATATTATTAATTCCTCCTATATCTCAGTAGTATAGCTTACACAACTGATGTGTCACTAAACCTATATTATTAATTCCTCCTGTATCTCAGTAGTATAGCTTACAGAACTGATGTGTCACTAAACCTAAATTATTAATTCCTCCTGTATCTCAGTAGTATAGCTTACACAACTGATGTGTCACTAAACCTATATTATTAATTCCTCCTATATCTCAGTAGTATAGCTTACACAACTGATGTGTCACTAAACCTATATTATTAATTCCTACTGTATCTCAGTAGTATAGCTTACACAACTGATGTGTCACTAAACCTATATTATTAATTCCTTCTGTATCTCAGTAGTATAGCTTACACAACTGATGTGTCACTAAAACTATATTATTAATTCCTAATGTATCTCAGTAGTATAGCTTACACAACTGATGTGTCACTAAACGTATATTATTAATTCCTCCTGTATCTCAGTAGTATAGCTTACACAACTGATGTGTCACTAAACCTATATTATTTATTCCTCCTGTATCTCAGTAGTATAGCTTACACAACTGATGTGTCACTAAAACAATATTATTAATTCCTAATGTATCTCAGTAGTATAGCTTACACAACTGATGTGTCACTAAACCTATATAATTAATTCCTCCTGTATCTCAGTAGTATAGCTTACACAACTGATGTGTCACTAAACCTATATTATTTATTCCTCCTGTATCTCAGTAGTATAGCTTACAGAACTGATGTGTCACTAAACCTAAATTATTAATTCCTCCTGTATCTCAGTAGTATAGCTTACACAACTGATGTGTCACTAAACCTATATTATTAATTCCTCCTATATCTCAGTAGTATAGCTTACACAACTGATGTGTCACTAAACCTATATTATTAATTCCTACTGTATCTCAGTAGTATAGCTTACACAACTGATGTGTCACTAAACCTATATTATTAATTCCTTCTGTATCTCAGTAGTATAGCTTACACAACTGATGTGTCACTAAAACTATATTATTAATTCCTAATGTATCTCAGTAGTATAGCTTACACAACTGATGTGTCACTAAACGTATATTATTAATTCCTCCTGTATCTCAGTAGTATAGCTTACACAACTGATGTGTCACTAAACCTATATTATTTATTCCTCCTGTATCTCAGTAGTATAGCTTACACAACTGATGTGTCACTAAAACAATATTATTAATTCCTAATGTATCTCAGTAGTATAGCTTACACAACTGATGTGTCACTAAACCTATATAATTAATTCCTCCTGTATCTCAGTAGTATAGCTTACACAACTGATGTGTCACTAAACCTATATTATTTATTCCTCCTGTATCTCAGTAGTATAGCTTACAGAACTGATGTGTCACTAAACCTAAATTATTTATTCCTCCTGTATCTCAGTAGTATAGCTTACACAACTGATGTGTCACTAAACCTATATTATTAATTCCTCCTGTATCTCAGTAGTATAGCTTACACAACTGATGTGTCACTAAACCTATATTATTAATTCCTCCTGTATCTCAGTAGTATAGCTTACACAACTGATGTGTCACTAAACCTATATTATTTATTCCTCCTGTATCTCAGTAGTATAGCTTACACAACTGATGTGTCACTAAACCTATTATTAATTACTCCTATATCTCAGTAGTATAGCTTACACAACTGATGTGTCACTAAACCTATATTATTAATTCCTCCTGTATCTCAGTAGTATAGCTTACACAACTGATGTGTCACTAAACGTATATTATTAATTCCTCCTGTATCTCAGTAGTATAGCTTACACAACTGATGTGTCACTAAACCTATATTATTAATTCCTCCTGTATCTCAGTAGTATAACTTACACAACTGATGTGTCACTAAACATATATTATTAATTCCTCCTGTATCTCAGTAGTATAGCTTACACAACTGATATTATTATAACCTATATTATTAATTCCTCCTGTATCTCAGTGGTATAGCTTACACAACTGATGTGTCACTAAACCTATATTATTAATTCCTCCTGTATCTCAGTAGTATAGCTTACACAACTGATGTGTCACTAAACCTATATTATTAATTCCTCCTGTATCTCAGTAGTATAGCTTACACAACTGATGTGTCACTAAACCTATTATTAATTACTCCTGTATCTCAGTAGTATAGCTTACACAACTGATGTGTCACTAAGCCTATATTATTAATTCCTCCTATATCTCAGTAGTATATCTTACACAACTGATGTGTCACTAAACCTATATTATTAATTCCTCCTGTATCTCAGTAGTATAGCTTACACAACTGATGCGTCACTAAACCTATTATTTATTACTCCTGTATCTCAGAAGTATAGCTTACACAACTGGTGAGGTGATGTGTCACTAAACCTATATTAATTATTCCTCCAATATCTCAGTAGTATAGCTTACACAACTGATGTGTCACTAAACCTCTATTATTAATTCCTCCTGTATCTCAGTAGTATAGCTTACGCAACTGATGTGTCACTAAACCTATATTATTAATTCCTCCTGTATCTCAGTAGTATAGCTTACACAACTGATGTGTCACTAAACCTATTATTAATTACTCCTGTATCTCAGTAGTATAGCTTACACAACTGATGTATGTGTCACTAAACCTATATTATTAATTGCTCCTATATCTCAGTAGTATAGCTTACATAACTGAGGTGTCACTAAACCTATATTATTAATTCCTCCTGTATCTCAGTAGTATAGCTTACACAACTGATATTATTATAACCTATATTATTAATTCCTCCTGTATCTCAGTAGTATAGCTTACACAACTGATGTGTCACTAAACCTATATTATTAATTCCTCCTGTATCTCAGTAGTATAGCTTACACAACTGATGTGTCACTAAACCTATTATTAATTACTCCTGTATCTCAGTAGTATAGCTTACACAACTGATGTGTCACTAAACCTATTATTAATTCCTCCTGTATCTCAGTAGTATAGCTTACACAACTGATGTGTCACTAAACCTATATTATTAATTCCTCCTGTATCTCAGTAGTATAGCTTACACAACTGATGTGTCACTAAACCTATATTATTAATTCCTCCTGTATCTCAGTAGTATAGCTTACACAACTGATGTGTCACTAAACCTATATTATTAATTCCTCCTATATCTCAGTAGTATAGCTTACACAACTGATGTGTCACTAAACCTATATTATTAATTCCTCCTGTATCTCAGTAGTATAGCTTACAGAACTGATGTGTCACTAAACCTAAATTATTAATTCCTCCTGTATCTCAGTAGTATAGCTTACACAACTGATGTGTCACTAAACCTATATTATTAATTCCTCCTATATCTCAGTAGTATAGCTTACACAACCGATGTGTCACTAAACCTATATTATTAATTCCTACTGTATCTCAGTAGTATAGCTTACACAACTGATGTGTCACTAAACCTATATTATTAATTCCTTCTGTATCTCAGTAGTATAGCTTACACAACTGATGTGTCACTAAAACTATATTATTAATTCCTAATGTATCTCAGTAGTATAGCTTACACAACTGATGTGTCACTAAACGTATATTATTAATTCCTCCTGTATCTCAGTAGTATAGCTTACACAACTGATGTGTCACTAAACCTATATTATTTATTCCTCCTGTATCTCAGTAGTATAGCTTACACAACTGATGTGTCACTAAAACAATATTATTAATTCCTAATGTATCTCAGTAGTATAGCTTACACAACTGATGTGTCACTAAGCCTATATTATTAATTCCTCCTATATCTCAGTAGTATATCTTACACAACTGATGTGTCACTAAACCTATATTATTAATTCCTCCTGTATCTCAGTAGTATAGCTTACACAACTGATGCGTCACTAAACCTATTATTAATTACTCCTGTATCTCAGAAGTATAGCTTACACAACTGGTGAGGTGATGTGTCACTAAACCTATATTAATTATTCCTCCAATATCTCAGTAGTATAGCTTACACAACTGATGTGTCACTAAACCTCTATTATTAATTCCTCCTGTATCTCAGTAGTATAGCTTACGCAACTGATGTGTCACTAAACCTATATTATTAATTCCTCCTGTATCTCAGTAGTATAGCTTACACAACTGATGTGTCACTAAACCTATTATTAATTACTCCTGTATCTCAGTAGTATAGCTTACACAACTGATGTATGTGTCACTAAACCTATATTATTAATTGCTCCTATATCTCAGTAGTATAGCTTACATAACTGAGGTGTCACTAAACCTATATTATTAATTCCTCCTGTATCTCAGTAGTATAGCTTACACAACTGATATTATTATAACCTATATTATTAATTCCTCCTGTATCTCAGTAGTATAGCTTACACAGCTGATGTGTCACTAAACCTATATTATTAATTCCTCCTGTATCTCAGTAGTATAGCTTACACAACTGATGTGTCACTAAACCTATTATTAATTACTCCTGTATCTCAGTAGTATAGCTTACACAACTGATGTGTCACTAAACCTATTATTAATTCCTCCTGTATCTCAGTAGTATAGCTTACACAACTGATGTGTCACTAAACCTATATTATTAATTCCTCCTGTATCTCAGTAGTATAGCTTACAGAACTGATGTGTCACTAAACCTAAATTATTAATTCCTCCTGTATCTCAGTAGTATAGCTTACACAACTGATGTGTCACTAAACCTATATTATTAATTCCTCCTATATCTCAGTAGTATAGCTTACACAACTGATGTGTCACTAAACCTATATTATTAATTCCTCCTGTATCTCAGTAGTATAGCTTACACAACTGATGTGTCACTAAACCTATATTATTAATTCCTCCTGTATCTCAGTAGTATAGCTTACACAACTGATGTGTCACTAAACCTATATTATTAATTCCTCCTGTATCTCAGTAGTATAGCTTACACAACTGATGTGTCACTAAACCTATATTATTAATTCCTACTGTATCTCAGTAGTATAGCTTACACAACTGATGTGTCACTAAACCTATATTATTAATTCCTTCTGTATCTCAGTAGTATAGCTTACACAACTGATGTGTCACTAAAACTATATTATTAATTCCTAATGTATCTCAGTAGTATAGCTTACACAACTGATGTGTCACTAAACGTATATTATTAATTCCTCCTGTATCTCAGTAGTATAGCTTACACAACTGATGTGTCACTAAACCTATATTATTTATTCCTCCTGTATCTCAGTAGTATAGCTTACACAACTGATGTGTCACTAAAACAATATTATTAATTCCTAATGTATCTCAGTAGTATAGCTTACACAACTGATGTGTCACTAAACCTATATAATTAATTCCTCCTGTATCTCAGTAGTATAGCTTACACAACTGATGTGTCACTAAACCTATATTATTTATTCCTCCTGTATCTCAGTAGTATAGCTTACAGAACTGATGTGTCACTAAACCTAAATTATTAATTCCTCCTGTATCTCAGTAGTATAGCTTACACAACTGATGTGTCACTAAACCTATATTATTAATTCCTCCTATATCTCAGTAGTATAGCTTACACAACTGATGTGTCACTAAACCTATATTATTAATTCCTACTGTATCTCAGTAGTATAGCTTACACAACTGATGTGTCACTAAACCTATATTATTAATTCCTTCTGTATCTCAGTAGTATAGCTTACACAACTGATGTGTCACTAAAACTATATTATTAATTCCTAATGTATCTCAGTAGTATAGCTTACACAACTGATGTGTCACTAAACGTATATTATTAATTCCTCCTGTATCTCAGTAGTATAGCTTACACAACTGATGTGTCACTAAACCTATATTATTTATTCCTCCTGTATCTCAGTAGTATAGCTTACACAACTGATGTGTCACTAAAACAATATTATTAATTCCTAATGTATCTCAGTAGTATAGCTTACACAACTGATGTGTCACTAAACCTATATAATTAATTCCTCCTGTATCTCAGTAGTATAGCTTACACAACTGATGTGTCACTAAACCTATATTATTTATTCCTCCTGTATCTCAGTAGTATAGCTTACAGAACTGATGTGTCACTAAACCTAAATTATTTATTCCTCCTGTATCTCAGTAGTATAGCTTACACAACTGATGTGTCACTAAACCTATATTATTAATTCCTCCTGTATCTCAGTAGTATAGCTTACACAACTGATGTGTCACTAAACCTATATTATTAATTCCTCCTGTATCTCAGTAGTATAGCTTACACAACTGATGTGTCACTAAACCTATATTATTTATTCCTCCTGTATCTCAGTAGTATAGCTTACACAACTGATGTGTCACTAAACCTATTATTAATTACTCCTATATCTCAGTAGTATAGCTTACACAACTGATGTGTCACTAAACCTATATTATTTATTCCTCCTGTATCTCAGTAGTATAGCTTACACAACTGATGTGTCACTAAAACTATATTATTAATTCCTAATGTATCTCAGTAGTATAGCTTACACAACTGATGTGTCACTAAAACTATATTATTAATTCCTCCTGTATCTCAGTAGTATAGCTTACACAACTGATGTGTCACTAAACCTATATTATTTATTCCTCCTGTATCTGAGTAGTATAGCTTACACAACTGATGTGTCACTAAACCTATATTATTTATTCCTCCTGTATCTCAGTAGTATAACTTACACAACTGATGTGTCACTAAACCTATATTATTAATTCCTCCTGTATCTCAGTAGTATAGCTTACACAACTGATGTGTCACTAAACCTATATTATTTATTCCTCCTGTATCTGAGTAGTATAGCTTACACAACTGATGTGTCACTAAACCTATATTATTTATTCCTCCTGTATCTCAGTAGTATAACTTACACAACTGATGTGTCACTAAACCTATATTATTAATTCCTTCTGTATCTCAGTAGTATAGCTTACACAACTGATGTGTCACTAAACCTATATTATTAATTCCTCCTGTATCTCAGTAGTATAGCTTACACAACTGATGTGTCACTAAACCTATATTATTAATTCCTCCAGTATCTCAGTAGTATAGCTTACACAACTGATGTGTCACTAAACCTATATTATTTATTCTTCCTGTATCTGAGTAGTATAGCTTACACAACTGATGTGTCACTAAACCTATATTATTTATTCCTCCTGTATCTCAGTAGTATAACTTACACAACTGATGTGTCACTAAACCTATATTATTAATTCCTTCTGTATCTCAGTAGTATAGCTTACACAACTGATGTGTCACTAAACCTATATAATTAATTCCTCCTGTATCTCAGTAGTATAGCTTACACAACTGATGTGTCACTAAACCTATATTATTAATTCCTCCAGTATCTCAGTAGTATAACTTACACAACTGATGTGTCACTAAACCTATATTATTTGTTCCTCCTGTATCTCAGTAGTATAACTTACACAACTGATGTGTCACTAAACCTATATTATTTATTCCTCCTGTATCTCAGTAGTATATCTTACACAACTGATGTGTCATTAAACCTATATTTAAATTTCTCCTGTATGTGTTTGTAAAATGTTGTCCTGTCTCTTACAAATGTTATATCATTGTTTAATTTAAATGAATCGCACCCATGGGCAGCGCTGTATAATAATAATTTTATAAGCACAGCAATTTTGATCTTCATTTGTGAGTATTTATCATAGGGAGACAGAGATGTATTATTTCTGCTTAGGCTCTGTACATAACTGCACTGAATTGTATTATTGCTAGTTGGGGGCATTTGTGGGGGGCAGTACCAGGGAGTAGCTGACTTTATACATAACAGAGTCATGTGCACGTTCTGCCATCTTGTTTTCTTCGGCACTAGTTGTTATCTACATATAGCTGCATTTCTGTAGGGCCTATTGTTACTCATCTCTAAGCACAGATGTTACTGATTGTGCGTTGAACCTCAGCATGTATGTCTTTCTACCGATAATCATTATGTACCCTACTCAGGCACCCAGAGATTTGCTATTTGACCCCAACTATCATGTAATCATTAATAATAATATGCAGCAATGTCAGAAGGTGCAGGGGTGATGTCCAACAATGCCCGGCACCCAATTATCTTTATTATGTCATTCTTGTATATTATCACCTGGTTTGTGAAGCAAACATACTCTCTTTGTTACATTAAAGGGATACTTCTTTCAGGATTCAGATCGACCTTCAATTTTAAGCATCTTTCTCATTTACTCCTATTATCAAATTTACTTCGTTCTCTTGCTATCTTTATTTGAAAAAGCAGGAATGTGCACTTAGTAGTCGGACCACTTTTGGTTCAGACCTGGGTAGCACTTGCTGATTGGTGGCTAAATGTAGCTCCTCAGCTTTACATTCATACTTTTTCAAATAAAGATACACAGAGAATGAAAAAAATGATAATAGGAGTAAATTAGAAAGTTGCTTAAAATTACTGCTCTATCTGAATCAGGAAAGACAAAATATGGGTTTAGTGTCCCTTTAAATCTTCTGTGTTTTTATTTATTTTGCACAAAAATTAATAGTCTAAAAAGCTTCAAAAACTTAGATTTTATTTGACAGTTCTCTGCTGCATATGCGCTATTTATGTTTATGTGCACCCCATCAGAGCAGATACAGAAGTATTGTGCATGTTATGGACCAGCCAATCACCTTTCTCATGAAACTTTAGAGATTTCCTGCTTGTGCACTGCAAAGACATACTTGTGCACTGTAAAGACATGCTTGTGCACTGTAAAGACATGCTTGTGCACTGTAAAGACATACTTGTGCACTGTAAAGACATGCTTGTGCACTGCAAAGACATGCTTGTGCACTGTAAAGACATGCTTGTGCACTGTAAAGACATACTTGTGCACTGTAAAGACATGCTTGTGCACTGTAAAGACATGCTTGTGCACTGTAAAGACATGCTTGTGCACTGTAAAGACATACTTGTGCACTGCAAAGACATGCTTGTGCACTGTAAAGACATGCTTCTGCAGTGTAAAGACATACTTGTGCACTGTAAAGACATACTTGTGCACTGTAAAGACATACTTGTGCAGTGTAAAGACATGATTGTGCACTGTAAAGACATACTTGTGCACTGTAAAGACATGCTTGTGCACTGTAAAGACATGCTTGTGCACTGTAAAGACATACTTGTGCACTGTAAAGACATGCTTGTGCTGCTTTAGATCGTGTAAGATAACCACACCTCAGATTACTGCGTTCTCATTCTGAAACAAACATCATTTTTAAAACGTTACCATCAAAACGAACAAACAAGCAAAAATATATATTGGAACGGTGTGTATTATCTTTTGTTTGCGCACATTTCTACTCTTTCAGTGGGAGTTTTCTCCTTTAATCATTAATGAGGCTGCCCGTGGGATCACTCACCCCTTCAACAATATAGCCCCTGTCTGGCACACAAGCCGGGCACCACATTACTAGGTACATTTCTCACATCCTGATAATTCTGCCGCCGTCCTATAATTAATAGGTATATTGCGGGGCTGTCGGAGGGCGCAGTTTTCCCATAGGAGAGTACAGCTGCTTTTAGCATCTTATTAAACACTTTGCTACAGACTGTGCCACAAAAACACTTATCTTCTTTCTTCCTGATAAACATTCCCAGCTGGATATAAAGATTTCTTCCCAGACCTGACTTCCGAACATGAAAAAGTGACATGCGATTCCTGCATTACCTGAACATTACAAATAAAAAGTTTTTTTGTTTTGAAAACTTTTCTTTTATTCTGCAGATCAGGAAAACTAAACACAAAAGAAAAACATAATCAGTAAATGCAAAAACACATCGCACAAGGACTTATAGATTATTTTATTTTTCTTCCTAATGTATCATGTGACAGCAATCAGCCAATCACAAAATGCTTATACATACATCCTTTGAATTCTTGCACATGCTCAGTAGGAGCTGTGCCTAAGATACTGTACGTATAAAAAGACTGTGCACATTTTGATAATGGAAGGGAATTGGAAAGTTGTTTAAAATTGTTTGCTCTATCTGAATTATGTAAGTTTAATTCTGACATTGCTGGTGTAAAAAAAAGTGATAAAGTATTAAACAATCGGCTGATATAAAGGCCAAGATTTATTAAAGGCTCCGATTGCAGGCTCGCATGAGTGAACTTGCAGCCAAGAGTTAAGAAACACTGGTCATTAGATATCTCAATCCCCCAGACTTTTCCGCCTTGGAAGATTGACAACCCCTGCTCCCCTTAGTGTGCAATGATGAATGCACTACACAATGCCGGATGGACAGGGCGAAGATGTATGCCCCTGTCCACCGGACTTTGTTAAATCTGTCTCAAAGTGTTATTGGCTACTGTTTTCCACTAAGATTAAATATTAATTCTATTTTGCAATTGCACAGAAATGTTGTCAGGAGTTTAGCAAAACCCTCTTACTCCCATTTTCATTTAACATTTAGCAACCTGGTTGTTTGTGAAAGAAAATTAGAAACTCAGACAGCTAGATTACGAGTCTTGCGTTAGCCTTAAAAAGTAGCGTTGAGAGGTCCCAACGCTGCTTTTTAACACCCGCTGGTATTACGAGTCTGGCAGGTACAGGTGTACCGCTCACTTTTATTCCGCGACTCAAACTTACCGCAAATCCCCTTACGTAAATTGCGTATCCTATCTTTTCAATGGGATTTGCCTAACGCCATATTATGAGTCTTGGAGAAAGTGAGCGGTAGACCCTCTCCTGTCAAGACTCCTACCGCATTTAAAAGTCAGTAGTTAAGAGTTTTATGGGCTAACGCCGTAACATAAAACTCTTAACTAAAGTGCTGAAAAGTACACTAACACCCATAAACTACCTATTAACCCCTAAACCGAGCCCCCCCCCCCCCCCACATCGCAAACACTTAAATACATTTTGTAACCCCTAATCTGCCGACCGGACATCGCTGCCACTTTAATAAATATATTAACCCCTAAACCACCGCACCCCCGCCTCGCAAACACTAGCATTGCTGACTCCTACCTACATTTATTAACCCCTAATCTGCTGCCCCCAACGTCGCTGCTACTATATTAAATTTATTAACCCCTAAACCTAAGACTAACCCTAAGTCTAACCCCCCTAACTTAAATATAATTTAAATAAAACAAAATAAAATTACTACAATTAAATAAATGATTCCTATTTAAAACTAATACTTACCTATAAAATAAACCCTAAGATAGCTACAATATAACTAATAGTTACATAGTAGCTAGCTTAGGTTTTATTTTTATTTTACAGGCAAGTTTGTATTTATTTTAACTAGGTACAATATTTATTAAATAGTTATTAACTATTGAATAAATAAATACAAAAGTACCTGTAAAATAAATCCTAACCTAAATTACAATTACACCTAACACTACACTATAATTAAATTAATTTACTAAATTACCTACAATTAACTACAATTAAATTAAATAAACTAAAGTACGAAAAAACAAACAAACACTAAATTACAGATAAAAATAAAATAATTACAAGAATTTTAAACTAATTACACCTAATCTAATCCCCCTAATAAAATAAAAAAGCCCCCCAAAATAATAAAAATCCCTACCTTATACTAAATTACAAATAGCCCTTAGAAGGGCATTGCCCCAAAGTAATCAGCTCTTTTACCTGTAAAAAAAAAATACAATACCCCCCCACATTAAATCCCACCATTCACACACCCAACCCTACTCCAAAACCCACCCAATCCCCCCTTAATAAAACCTAACATTAACCCCTTGAAGATCACCCTACTGTGAGACGTCTTCACCCAGCCGGGAACAAGTGGTCCTCCAGAGGGGCAGGAGTCTTCATCCGATCCGGGCAGAAGAGGACCTCCAGACGGGCAGAAGTCTTCATCCAGACGGCATCTTCTATCTTCATCCATCCGGAGCGGGTCCATCTTGAAGCCAGCCAACGTGGAGCATCCATCCAGACCGACAACTACACGACGAATGACGGTTCCTTTAAATGACGTCATCCAAGATGGCGTCCCTTGAATTCCGATTGGCTGATAGGATTCTTTCAGCCAATCGGAATTAAGGTAGGAAAAATCCTATTGGCTGATGCAATCAGCCAATAGGATTGAAGTTCAATCCTATTGGCTGATCCAATCAGCCAATAGGATTAAGCTCACATTCTATTGGCTGTTCCAATCAGCCAATAGAATGCGAGCTCAATCCTATTGGCTGATTGGATCAGCCAATAGGATTTTTCCTACCTTAATTCCGATTGTCTGATAGAATCCTATCAGCCAATCGGAATTCAAGGGACGCCATCTTGGATGACGTCATTTAAAGGAACCATCATTCGTCGTGTAGTCGTCGGTCTGGATGGATGCTCCGTGTCGGCTGGCTTCAAGATGGACCCGCTCTGCTCCGGATGGATGAAGATAGAAGATGCCGCCTGGGTCAAGACTTCTGCCCGTCTAGAGGTCCACTTCTGCCCGGATCGGATGAAGACTTCTGCCCCTCTGGAGGACCACTTGTGCCCGGCTGGGTGAAGACATCTCAATTTAGGGTGATCTTCAAGGGGTTAGTTTTAGGTTTTATTAAGGGTTGATTGGGTGGGTTTTAGAGTAGGGTTGGGTGTGTGGGTGGTGGGTTTTAATGTTGGTGGGTATTGTATTTTTTTTTTTACAGGTAAAAGAGCTGATTACTTTGGGGCAATGCCCCACAAAAAGCCCTTTTAAGGGCTATTTGTAATTTAGTATAGGGTAGTGATTTTTATTATTTTGGGGGGGGGCTTTTTTATTTTATTAGGGGGATTAGATTAGGTGTAATTAGTTTAAAATTCTTGTAATTATTTTATTTTTTTCTGTAATTTAGTGGGGGTTTCGTACTTTATTTTATTTAATTGTAGTTAATTGTAGTTAATTTAGTTAATTTATTTAATGATAGTGTACTGTTAGGTGTAATTGTAACTTAGGTTAGGGTTTATTTTACAGGTCAATTTGTACTTATTTTAACTAGGAAGTTATGAAATAGTTAATAACTATTTAATAACTATTCTACCTAGTTAAAATAAATACAAAGTTGCCTGTAAAATAAAAATAAACCCTGAGATAGCTACAATGTAACTATTAGTTATATTGTAGCTAGCTTAGGGTTTATTTTATAGGTAAGTATTTAGTTTTAAATAGGAATTATTTATTTAATTGTAGTAATTTTATTTAGATTATTTTAAATTATATTTAATTTAGGTGGGGTTAGGGTTAGACTTAGATTTAGGGGTTAATAACTTTATTATAGTGGCGGCGACGTTGGCGGCAGCAGATTAAGGGTTAATAAGTATAGATAGGTGGCGGCGACATTGGGGGCAGCAGAGTAGGGGTTAATAAATAAAATGTAGGTGTCGGCGATGTTGGGGGCAGCAGATTAGGGGTTCATAGGGATAATATAGGTGGTGGCGGTGTCCGGAGCGGCAGATTAGGGGTTAATAAGTATAATGTAGGTGTCAGCGATGTTGGGGGCGGCAGATTAGGGGTTAATAAGTGTAAGATTAGGGGTGTTTAGACTCGGGGTTCATGTTAGGGTGTTAGGTGTAGACATAACTTTTGTTTCCCCATAGGAATCAATGGGGCTGCGTTAGAAGCTGAACGCTGCTTTTTTGCAGGTGTTAGGTTTTTTTTCAGCCGATTCTGCCCCATTGATTCCTATGGGGAAATCGTGCACAAGCCCGTTTTGCCAGCTCACCGCTACCGTAAGCAACGCTGGTATTGAGGTGAGATGTGGAGCTACATTTTGCTCTACGCTCACTTTTTTGCGGCTAACGCCGGGTTTAATACAAACCGTAATACCAGTGTTGTCTTAAGTGAGCGGTGAGAAAAAACTGCTCGTTAGCAACGCACCCCTGTTACCGCAAAACTCGTAATCTCGGTGAGAGTATGGCTTTTATCAACTGTAAACTGGTGCACTTCATCTGTGATCAACTCAGCAATGGTCACTCAAATATAATTAAAACAAATTATTAAATAATTTCATTTGCATGTACATCAGTCCCATATGTTTAGTTCAGTGGTCAACAAATCTGTTTTAACATTTAGGAGCCAATCAAAGTTTTAGGACCCAGACGGTGATATTTGTATATAGATATATGGAGAATAACCCAAGAAGTTAGGAGCCAGTCGTAAAACTCTAGTAGCCAGCGGCGGACAGGAATCGCCACAATTCAACCCGATCGAGTACGATGGGGTTGATTGACACCTCCCTGCTGGCGGCCCATTGGCCGCGAGTCAGCAGGGGGCGGCGTTGCACCAGCAGCTCTTGTGCGCTGCTGGTGCAATGCTGAATACGGAGAGCGCACTGTCGGATCAGGTCCGCAAGACCGTTGTTAAATAGGCCCCTATATGTTAACATAAGTGCACCACAACCCACAAATCATAATGTGCTTATTATTGTACAAAACCCTCTGCTGCCGCACTTTGGCAATAGCAAAAATCTGACAGCATTAAACTGCAGGATGGGGTAATCTTTTCTGGCAGCAGCAGCTATGAGAAAATGATTAACACAAACACTCAGCTTTCATGTTTTAATTCCTGTTAGTTAAATGCGGCTATAACATTTTGGCTTCTGTGTCACATTTGTAGACTTAGGCTAAGGTAAATGACAGGTTAATATACCGACACCACCATTAGTATTCTAATGGTGTATTAATTATCTCCACCAACAGGTTTGTTGCTCTAAATGTTTATTAACATATACATAAAATCATACACAAAAACTATTGAAAGTCAATATGACTATCAGACCTCAAAACTAGGGATATGGTTACCTAATAAAAATACAAAAAATAAGATATATAAAGTTGCCTAGGCAAAATCGTCTAATTATAAAAATTCTAAAAATTATGCTGATAAAAGATTTTTATAAACAGTGGGTAATCTTCTCGTGTTCCAAAGAAGTTAACCAATATACCGTATTAAGAAATACAAATAGATCGTATTAGTAATAAGAATCAGGTATTGATATAATAATGTATACGAATCAGGCACTAATATATAGCCCAATAGTAAGAGTGAACAAAACAAATATAAAGTGTCAAATATGGAGGTGCAAAACAAAAATTGCAATCCTTTGTGTTAAAAAATCCTTTGTTAAAAAACCACAAACCTCTGAAAATATTACGTCAAACAGTGGAAAAATAAAAGTGAATAATATGAAGGATTGACGTGAAACAATGAGGGAAATGGAGATCAATTACCGGTATGATCAAAAAATTTAAATAAAAGTGAGAATAGACAGTGTTTGAAATAGTTTGGTGTTGTAAACTATTACCACAAGTGTGGGGCTAGCCACCTCGCTTTCAATAAAAAACCCTTATTTCTAAGGTACGAGTGAAAATAAAACTATACTAACAAAAAATCTAAGTTATACATATAATACATATAATACATATGATAGCTATAATAGTGGACAATTCAATTTACAGGTTATTCAACAAATAAATAATAATAAAGGAATGTCCCTAAAGGTAAGTCCAGGGAAGTCCAAAGTCCTGACTCAAAAAGACAATCGATGTCTTGAGAAGGGCCCCATTCAAGGGTCGAAACGCGTAGACGATCCAGGAAGGATCTTTTAAGGCTCACATACTATCAGGACCACGGCAATTTGGGTAAGCCTACCACCAATAGATCTTATCCCATAGGCCTTTTTGCAAGTGCAATCTCTCGTTTATCCCTTAGGATATCGTTTCCATTTCAAACCAGGACACCGGATCATCACCTATTTAGGATTGTCGTTTTGAGTCAGGACTTTGGACTTCACTGGACTTACTTTTGGGGACATTCCTTTATTATTATTTATTTGTTGAATAACCTGTACATTGAATTGTCCACTATTATAGCTATCATATGTATTATATGTATTATATGTATAACTTAGATTTTTTGTTAGTATAGTTTTATTTTCACTCGTACCTTAGAAATAAGGGTTTTTTATTGAAAGCGAGGTGGCGAGCCCCAGACGTGGTAATAGTTTACAACACCAAACTGTTTCAAACACTGTCTATTCTCACTTTTATTTTTATTTTTTGATCATACCGGTAATTGATCTCCATTTCCTTCATTGTTTCACGTCAATCCTTCGTATTATTCACTTTTATTTTTCCACTGTTTGACGTAATATTTTCAGAGGTTTGTGGTTTTTTAACAAAGGATTTTTTAACACAAAGGATTGCAATTTTTGTTTTGCACCTCCATATTTGACACTTTATATTTGTTTTGTTCACTCTTACTATTGGGCTATATATTAGTGCCTGATTCGTATACATTATTATATCAATACCTGATTCTTATTACTGATACGATCTATTTGTATTTCTTAATATGGTATATTGGTTAACTTCTTTGGAACACGAGAAGATTACCCACTATTTATAAAAAATCTTTCTCCAACATAGGTGTGTCCGGTCCACGGCGTCATCCTTACTTGTGGGATATTCTCTTCCCCAACAGGAAATGGCAAAGAGCCCAGCAAAGCTGGTCACATGATCCCTCCTAGGCTCCGCCTACCCCAGTCATTCTCTTTGCCGTTGTACAGGCAACATCTCCACGGAGATGGCTTAGAGTTTTTTAGTGTTTAACTTTTGCTTCTTCTGAGGCTATTTTTGGGAGAAAGGTTTTGCAAGCCGTGGTGCCTTCCATTTAGGTGACCTGATTTGCTCCCTCCCTTCATCCGTGTCCTAAAGCTTTGGTATTGGTTCCCACAAGTAAGGATGACGCCGTGGACCGGACACACCTATGTTGGAGAAAACAGAATTTATGTTTACCTGATAAATTACTTTCTCCAACGGTGTGTCCGGTCCACGGCCCGCCCTGGTTTTTTTAATCAGGTCTGATGATTTATTTTCTTTAACTACAGTCACCACGGTACCATATGGTTTCTCCTATGCAAATATTCCTCCTTAACGTCGGTCGAATGACTGGGGTAGGCGGAGCCTAGGAGGGATCATGTGACCAGCTTTGCTGGGCTCTTTGCCATTTCCTGTTGGGGAAGAGAATATCCCACAAGTAAGGATGACGCCGTGGACCGGACACACCGTTGGAGAAAGTAATTTATCAGGTAAACATAAATTCTGTTTTTATCAGCATAATTTTTAGAATTTTTGCCTAGGCAACTTTATATATCTTATTTTTTGTATTTTTATTAGGTAACCATATCCCTAGTTTTGAGGTCTGATAGTCATATTGACTTTCAATAGTTTTTGTGTATGATTTTATGTATATGTTAATAAACATTTAGAGCAACAAACCTGTTGGTGGAGATAATTAATACACCATTAGAATACTAATGGTGGTGTCGGTATACTAACCTGTCATTTACCTTAGCCTGTGGCGCTCCTATACAAACCGTACACATCAGATTTTCTTTAGGACCTATTATGGGGTCTGTTTATAGTGTAGCATGTAAATAAATCCAGGCGCTAGTTGCTCACCCTCCAATCTGACATATGTAGACTTAATACTACAAGATTTTATTACACGGTTACAGTGTCAATGAATTATTCAATTTCTTTATTAGTTTATGTGTGGGAGCCGTTGACAGTAAACAGTATGTAGCTGTTTAATCAATGCAGGAAACAGGCTCCCAGCAGAGCAGGTATAGAAAGAAAAGATATGCACACACACAGCCTAATCAGGATATGAAACACACAAAATATTAATGATTGTATTATGCATTATTTTTCTCTCCACAAAAAAGCAAAGCACATTAGTGATCAGGTGTCAGACAGCTGCTAATAATAGGGCCACCTCAGACCTGATATTATAATAGGGGTTAGGACTGGCGACCTGAGGTCTGAGCTAGTCCTGTAGGTATAGAACCAGTGACTTGAAGTCTGAGCTGGTCCTACAAGTTTAGGACTAGTAATCTGAGATGCATAGTGCTCCCCTGAGGCCACTCTTAAGGTTTGTAAGCGCTAAAGTCACATACTAATGTGCATAGTGCTCCCCTGAGGACACAGTTAAGGTTTGGAAGTGCTAGCGTCACATACTGATGTGCATAACCCTTCCCTGAGGGCACTGTTAAGGTTTGGAAGAAGTTTGGAAGAGCTAGAGTCATATACTGAGGAACATAGCCCTCCCCTGAGGGCACTGTTAAGGTTTGGAAGAGGTTTGGAAGCGCTAGAGTCACATACTACTGTGCATAGTGCTCCCCTGAGGACACTGTTAAGTTTTGGAAGCACTAGAGTCACATACTGATGTGCATAACCCTCCCCTGAGGGCACTGTTACGGTTTGGAAGAGTTTTGGAATAGCTAGAGTCATATACTAAGGGACATAGCCCTCCCCTGAGGGCACAAAGGTTTGGAAGCGCTAGAATCACATACTACTGTGCATAGTGCTCCCCTGAGGACCCTGCTAAGGTTTGGAAGCACTAGAGTCACATACCTATGTGCATAACCCTCCCCTGAGGGCACTGTTATGGTTTGGAAAAGGTTTGGAAGAGCTAGAGTCATTTACTGAGGGACATAGCCCTCCCCTGAGGGCACTGTTAAGGTTGTGAAGAGGTTTGGAAGAGCAAGAGTCATATAGTGAGGAACATAGCCCTCCCCTGAGGGCACTGTTAAGGTTGTGAAGAGGTTTGGAAGAGCAAGAGTCATATAGTGAGGAACATAGCCCTCCCCTGAGGGCACTGTTAAGGTTGTGAAGAGGTTTGGAAGAGCAAGAGTCATATAGTGAGGAACATAGCCCTCCCCTGAGGGCACTGTTGAGGTTTGGAAGAGCTAGAGTCATATAATGAGGTACATAGCCCTCCCCTGAATACCCCTTGAGCTCTGGCCCAGGACCCACTAACATGGCAAATTGTTTAGGATTACTCTGGAAGAGAATGGGTTAAGTGCCTACAATTACTAATCAGCAAATGATATAACATGTTATGTACGTCAGACACCCTAAGAATCTGGACAGTTAGTGGAGTCCTGAGGATGGAGTTGATAAATCCTGGGCACAGCTGGCACTGAAGAATTAAGCGCGTGCTGTTCATACTCTCTTTGTGCTGTATTTCTCTCATTACAAAGAATAAGTTTGTGCGTTTAACCTACAGGTAGACGACCAGATGAAGTTACTTCAGAACTGCTGGAGTGAGCTACTGATCTTGGACCACATCTTCCGGCAGGTCCTACATGGCAAGGAGGGATCTGTGCTCTTAGTTACAGGGCAGCAGGTGAGTGCCAGACCATACAGGGCTGGAGGTATATGAGCCGTCAAAGGGAGGGGACATCAGGTGACACACACTATAAGGAAAGTGTTCTCATGCCAAAAGCTCAATCCCTCAGCTACTATATGATTCAGCCCTGTCTGATGCCCAATATGTTAATATTCTGTGAATGCGGTTAATAGTTCAAAGGGTGTGTGAATGCTTGTTTCTGTTTTGTATGCTTGTGTCTGTGTGTATGCTAGTGTCTGTGTGTATGCTTGTGTCTGTGTATGTATGCTTGTGTCTGTGTGTATGCTTGTGTCTGTGTGTATGCTTGTGTCTGTTAGTGTATGCTTGTGTCTGTTAGTGTATGCTTGTGTCTGTGAGTGTATTCTTGTGTGTGTGTGTGTGTATGCTTGTGTCTGTGTGTATGTATGCTTGTGTCTGTGTGTATGCTTGTGTCTGTTAGTGTATGCTTGTGTCTGTTAGTGTATGCTTGTGTCTGTTAGTGTATGCTTGTGTCTGTGAGTGTATGCTTGTGTCTGTGAGTGTATGCTTGTGTGTGTGTGTGTATGCTTTTGTCTGTGTGTGTTTATGCTTGTGTCTGTGTGTGTATGCTTGTGTCTGTGTGTGTGTTTGTATGTTTGTGTCTGCGTGTGTATGCTTGTGTCTGTGAGTGTATGTTTGCGTCTGTGTGTATGCTTTTGTCTGTGTGTATGCTTGTGTCTGTGTGTGTATGCTTGTGTCTGTGGGGCCTATCTATCAAGCTCCGAAAGGAGCTTGACGGCCCGTGTTTCTGGCGAGTCTTCAGACTCGCCAGAAACAGCAGTTATGAAGCAGCGGTCACAAAGACCGCTGCTCCATAACCTGTCCGCCTGCTCTGAGCAGGCAGACAGACATTGCCGGAAATCAACCTTATCGAGTCCGATCGGGTTGATTGACACCCCCTGCTGATGGCCCATTGGCCGCGAGTCTGCAGGGGGCGGCGTTGCACCAGCAGCTCTTGTGAGCTGCTGGTGCAATGCTGAATACGGAGAGCGTATTGCTCTCCGTATTCAGTGAAATCTGGCAGACCTGATCCGCACTGTCGGATCAGGTCCGCCAGACTTTGATAAATAGGGGCCTAAGTGTGTATGCTTGTGTCTGTGTGTGTATGCTTGTGTCTGTGTGTGTGTTTGCTTGTGTCTGTGTGTGTATGCTTGTGTCTGTGCGTATGTATGTTTGTGTCTGTGTGTGTATGCTTGTGTCTCTGTGTATACTTGTGTCTGTGTGTATACTTGTGTATGTGTGTGTGCATGTGTCTCTGTATGCTTTTGTCTGTGTGTGTATGCTATTGTCTGTGTGTGTATGCTTTTGTCTGTGTGTGTATACTTGTGTCTGTGTGTGTATGCTTGTGTCTGTGTGTATGCTTGTGTCTGTGTGTGTATGCTTGTGTCTGTGTGTATGTTTGTGTCTGTGAGTGTATGCTTGTGTCTGTGTGTGTATGTTTGTATCTGTGTGTATGCTTGTGTCTGTCTGTATGCTTGTGTCTGTGTGTGTATGCTTGTGTCTTTGTGTGTATGCTTGTGTCTGTGTGTGTGTGTATGCTTGTGTCTGTGAGTATGCTTGTGTCTCTGTGTGTATGCTTGTGTCTCTGTGTGTATGCTTGTGTCTCTGTATGTATATGTGTGTATACTTGTGTCTGTGTGTGTATACTTGTGTCTGTATGCTTGTGTCTGTGTGGGTGTGGGTGCTTTTGTCTGTGTGTGTATGCTTGTGTCTGTGTGTATGCTTGTGTCTGTGAGTGTATGCTTGTGTCTCTGAGTGTATGTTTGTGTCTGTGTGTATGCTTGTGTCTCTGTATGTATGCTTGTGTCTCTGTGTGTATGCTTGTGTCTGTGTGTGTGTGCTTGTGTCTGTGTGTGTGTATTTGTGTCTGTATACTTGTGTCTGTATGCTTGTGTCTGTGTGGCTGTGGGTGCTTTTGTCTGGGTGCGTATGCTTGTGTCTGTGTGTGTATGGTTGTGTCTGTGTGTATGCTTGTGTCTGTGTGTGTATGCCTGTGTGGGTGTGTGCTTTTGCCTGTGTGTGTGCGTATGCTTGTGTCTGTGTGTGTATGCTTGTGTCTGTGTGTATATGCTTGTGTCTGTGTGTATATGCTTGTGTCTGTGTGTGTATGCTTGTGTCTGTGTGTATGCTTGTGTCTTTGTATGTATGCTTGTGTCTGTGTGTATGCTTGTGTCTGTGTGTGTGTATGCTTGTGTCTGTGTGTGTATGCTTGTGTCTGTGAGTGTATGCTTGTGTCTGTGTGTATATGTTTGTGTCTGTGTGTATGCTTGTGTCTCTGTGTGTATGCTTGTGTCTCTGTGTGTATGTTTGTGTCTGTGTGTGTATGCTTGTGTCTGTGTATGTATGCTTGTTCCTGTGTGTATGCTTGTGTCTGTGTGTGTATGCTTGTGTCTGTGTGCATGCTTGTGTCTGTGTGTATACTTGTGTCTGTGTGTGTATACTTGTGTCTGTATGCTTGTGTTTGTGTGGGTGTGGGTGCTTTTGTCTGTGTGCATATGCTTGTGTCTGTGTGTGTATGGTTGTGTCTGTGTGTATGCTTGTGTCTGTGTGTGTATGCTTGTGTCTGTGTATGCTTTTGTCTGTGTGTGTATGCTTTAGTCTGTGTGTGTATGCCTGTGTCTGTGTGGGTGTGGGTGCTTTTGTCTGTGTGTGCGTATGCTTGTGCCTGTGTATATGCTTGTGTCTGTGTGTGTATGCTTGTGTCTGTGTGTGTGCATGTGTCTCTGTATGCTCTTCTGTGTGTGTATGCTTGTGTCTGTGTGTGTGTGCTTGTGTCTGTGCGTGTGTGTGCTTGTGTCTGTGTGCTTGTGTCTGTGTGTGTGCTTGAGTCTGTGTGCTTGTGTCTGTGTGTGTGTGCTTGAGTCTGTGTGCTTGTGTCTGTGTGTGTATGCTTGTGTATGCTTGTGTATGTTTGTGTCTGTGTGTGTATGCTTGTGTCTGTGTGTATGCTTGTGTCTGTGTGTGTATGCTTGTGTCTGTGTATGTGCTTATGTCTGTGTGTGCTTATGTCTGTATGTATGCTTTTGTCTGTGTGTATGCTTTTGTCTGTGTGTGTATGCTTGTGTCTGTATGTTTGTGTCTGTGTGTGTATGCTTGTGTCTGTGTATGCTTGTGTCTGTGAGTGTATGCTTGTGTCTATGAGTGTATGATGCTTGTGTCTGTGTGTATATGCTTGTGTCTGTGTATGCTTGTGTCTGTGAGTGTATGCTTGTGTCTATGAGTGTATGATGCTTGTGTCTGTGTGTATATGCTTGTGTCTGTGTGTATGCTTGTGTCTATGTGTATGCGTGTGTTTGTGTATGCTTTTGTCTGTGTGTGTGTATGCTTGTGTCTGTGTGTGTGCTTGTGTCTGTGTGTGTATGCTTTTGTCTGTGTGTTTATGCTTGTGTCTCTATGCTTGTGTCTGTGTGTATGCTTTTGTCTGTATGCTTGTGTCTGTGTGTATGCTTGTGTCTGTATGCTTGTGTCTGTGTGTATGCTTTTGTCTCTGTGTATGCATGTTTCTCTGTATGCTTTTGTCTGTGTGTGTATGCTTGTGTCTGTGTTTGTATGCTTGTGTCTGTGTATGCTTGTGTCTGTGTATGCTTGTGTATGTGTGTGTGCATGTGTCTCTGTATGCTTTTGTCTGTGTGTGTATGCTTGTGTCTTTGTGTGTATGCTTGTGTCTGTGTGTGTATGCTTGTGTCAGTGTGTGTATGCTTGTGTCTGTGTGTATGCTTGTGTCTGTGTGTGTATGCTTGTGTCTGTGTGTGTATGCTTGTGTCTGTATGCTTGTGTCTGTGTGTGTATGCTTTTGTCTGTGTGTATGCTTGTGTCTGTGTGTGTATGCTTGTGTCTGTATGCTTGTGTCTGTGTGTGTATGCTTGTGTCTGTGTGTGTATGCTTGTGTCTGTGAGTGTATGCTTGTGTCTGTGAGTGTATGCTTGTGTCTGTGTGTATGCTTGTGTCTGTGTGTGTATGCTTGTGTCTGTATGCTTGTGTCTGTGTGTGTATGCTTGTTTCTGTGAGTATATACTTGTGTCTGTGAGTGTATGCTTGTGCCTGTGTGTATATGCTTGTGTCTGTGTGTGTCTCTGTGTGTATGCTTGTGTCTGTGTGTGTATGCTTGTGTCTGTGTTTATATGCTTGTTTCTGTGTATGCTTTTGTCTCTGTATGTGTGTGTATACTTGTGTCTGTGTGTGTATTCCTGTATCTGTGTGTATGCTTGTTTCTGTGTATGCTTTTGTCTGTGTGTGTGTGTGTGTGTGTGTATATATGCTTGTGTCTGTGTGTATATGCTTGTGTCTGTGTGTGTATGCTTGTGTCTGTGTGTATGCTTGTGTCTGTGTGTGTATGCTTGTGTCTGTGTGTATGCTTGTGTCTGTGTGTATGCTTGTGTCTGTTAGTGTATGCATGTGTCTGTGAGTGTGTATGTGCAGAGGCGTAACTAGAAATCACAGGGCCCAGGTGCAAGAATCTAAGAAGCCCCCCTACCAATTTGATACATATCTTTTACATCTAACACAGAAATAAAAATGTGAATCAGATTACATGTTTGCAAAAGGAGGTACCCTGTGCCCACAGTCTGTGAGATGGTCTGACCCCCTATTACTGTATATAGTGACACTGTTTAACCCACCAGTACTGTATATAGTGAGTTAGTGACACAGTCTGTAATCTGCTGGTGAGATGGCTGGCCTCACCCTACCCTCCCCAGTACTTTATAAAGTGACCACAGTAGTCTGTGACATGTTCCAGCCCCCCGTACTGTATATAGTGGTACTGTATAGTGACACTGTTTACCCCCCCCCCACCCCCCCCATGCTGTAGTAACAAGGTATGTAATTTGCTAGTTCCACAAACACACACACACACATACATACATGCATTAATGCACACACAGTCACATACACCCAAACACCAATGGGTAAAACAAAAACACTAGCCCCTGTAGTCAGAGACACTAGTGAAGCATCACATCACACTCACGTGATATCAGTGCAGGCAGTGGCAGGTCAAGGCAGTTGCGACCTCTGCACCTGTGGTTCCATCCCTGTGTATGTGTGTGTATGCTTGTGTCTGTGTGTATGCATGCTTGTGTCTGTGTGTATGCTTGTGTCTGTGTGTATGCTTGTGTCTGTGTGTATGCATGCTTGTGTCTGTGTGTGTGCATGCTTGTGTCTGTGTGTGTGTGCATGCTTGTGTCTGTGTGTATGCATGCTTGTGTCTGTGTGTGTGCATGTTTGTGTCTGTGTGTGTGCATGCTTGTGTCTGTGTGTGTATGCTTGTGTCTGTGTGTGTGCATGCTTGTGTCTGTGTGTGTGCATGCTTGTGTCTGTGTGTGTGCATGCTTGTGTCTGTGTGTGTATGCTTGTGTCTGTGTGTGTGTGTGCATGCTTGTGTCTGTGTGTGTATGCTTGTGTATGTGTGTATATGTTTGTGTCTGTGTGTGTATGCTTGTGTCTGTGTGTGTATGTTTGTGTCTGTGTGTGTGCTTTTGTCTGTGTGTATGCTTGTGTCTGTGTGTGTATGTTTGTGTCTGTGTGTGTATGCTTGTGTATGTGTGTATGCTTGTGTCTGTTGTGTATGCTTGTGTCTGTGTGTGTATGCTTGTGTCTGTGTGTATGCTTGTTTCTGTGTGTGTATGCTTGTCTGTGTGTATATGTTTGTGTCCGTGTGTGTATGCTTGTGTCTGTTGTGTATGCTTGTGTCTGTGTATGCTTGTGTCTGTGTGTGTGTGTGTATGCATGTGTCTGTGTGTGTATGCTTGTGTCTGTGTGTATATGTTTGTGTCCGTGTGTGTATGCTTGTGTCTGTTGTGTATGCTTGTGTCTGTGTGTGTATGCTTGTATCTGTATGTGTGTATGCGTGTTTCTGTGTGTGTATGCTTGTGTCTGTGTGTGTAGTATTTGTGTATATGTGTGTAGGTATATATGTTTGTGTGTATGTGCGTGTATATATGTTGGTGTTGGTTTTTATATATGTGTGTGTGTGTGTGTGTGATGTGTATGTATGAGAGTAGAGAGTACATATGTGCCTATAACTATATATATTTAATGTGTTGTTCTTTTCTAATACTGCAGGCAATGATAAGATTAATAATAATAATTATAATACACACAATACCTTAGCACAAGCTATGAGTGTTGAGTTACAAGACGTATAAGTGATTCTTCTCGTTGCTATTCCTGGACAGCAACTTATTTCATTACAACAGGTGCACAGAGCACATTGTCACAACTGTCAGTGACACACTGAACGTATCAGGAGTGAGCCACCTGTTCTCCTGAATATATTTTACACATGCTTGTCACTTGTTTAGTCGGTCAAAGGGTCAGTGCCAGGTACAAGCAAAGTGACCTAATGACAGTGACAAGTTTAATAGGTTAAATTGTCAGACTCACATAGGGACAAAGTGACCTAATGACAGTGACAAGTTTAATAGGTTAAATTGTCAGACTCACATAGGGACAAAGGGGCCGAATTATAAAGCTCTGAATGTTTCCACGCGAGCCTTCAGGCTCGCCGGAAACAGTAGTTATGAAGCAGCGGTCTAAAGACCACTGCCCCATAACTTGTCCTCCTGCTCTGAGGCTGCAGACATCAATCTGCCCGATCCTATACGATGGGCTGATTGACACCCCTGCTAGCGGCAACAAACTTGCAGGGGGCGGCATTGCACCATCAGTTCAAAAGAACTGCTTGTGCAATGATAAATGCCGACAGCGTATGCAGTCTGCATTTATCGATGTGCAGCGGACATGATACGCTACATCGTATTATGTCCGTCCGCACTTGAATAAATCTGCCCCAAAGTGTACTTATGACAGTGACATGTTTAATAGGTTAAATTGTCAGACTCACATAGGGAAAAAGTGACCTAATGACAGTGACAAGTTTAATAGGTTAAATTGTCAGACTCACATAGGGACAAAGTGACCTAATGACAGTGACATGTTTAATAGGTTAAATTGTCAGACTCATATAGGGACAAAGTGACCTAATGACAGTGACATGTTTAATAGGTTAAATTGTCAGACTCACATAGGGACAAAGTGACCTAATGACAGTGACATGTTTAATAGGTTAAATTGTCAGACTCACATAGGGACAAAGTGACCTAATGATAGTAACATGTTTAATAGGTTAAATTGTCAGACTCACATAGGGACAAAGTGACCTAATGACAGTGACATGTTTAATAGGTTAAATTGTCAGACTCATATAGGGACAAAGTGACCTAATGACAGTGACATGTTTAATAGGTTAAATTGTCCGACTCATATAGGGACAAAGTGACCTAATGACAGTGACATGTTTAATAGGTTAAATTGTCAGACTTATATAGGGACAAAGTGACCTAATGACAGTGACACATTGGATAAAGGGTAATAAATGATGTAGATTGAGGACCTGCAAATGAAGATAACTTTAAACCACTCAGTGTATTCTGCATAATCAGAGGAGAATCTCATACAGCACAGTTCTTTGCTGATAATCTGCATCTTATGAATGTGCTGTAAATAATTTCCAGGTGGACCATGGAACTTACCTACTGAAATGTTAAACAATAAAATGAGGGTATTAATTAGGTGGGTCCTTATTTTTAATTGCAAATCCTTTGCTGAGTTCCTCCCGACAGCCACTGAGTGCCCTGGGGAGGCTATTGTGAGATTTAATGGGTATTAGACATTAATGCATATGAAAATATAATGTTGCAGAATCTATTTGTGCAGCAGGTGAGCAGTCGTTGGTTATTCAGCTGTCACTGCAGGTTATAAATACACTTATGGTAAGGGAGCACATATTAACCCTCTGCATCCAAAGTCTTGCAGTGAAATGGTTAAACATGTTTGTTAACTTTCATATTCTGGAAAGATAGATTACATTTTATATATATGGAAATGAAAATACAAACTGAAAATACAGAGCTCCTTTAGAAAGTTTGCTTCTTATAAGTCCTGAAATTATATGTGAAAATTATATATGTGAAATGATATGTGATCTCGATACATCCCCTGATGCTCCATATAACCCTCCCTATAACTCCTCCTATTGCACCATATAATCCTCCCTATCACTCCTCCTATTGCACCATATAACCCTCCTTATAACTCCTCCTATTGTACCATAGAACCCTCCATATAACTCTTCCTATTGCTCTATATAACCTTCCATATAACTCCTTCTATTGCACCATATAACCCTCCCTATAACTCCTCCTATTGTACCATATAACCCTCCCTATAACTCCTCCTATGGCACCATATAACCCTCCCTATAACTCCTCCTATTGCACCATATAACCCTCCCTATAACTCCTCCTATTGCACCATATAACCCTCCCTATAACTCCTCCTATTGCACCATATAACCCTCCCTATAACTTCTTCTATTGCACCATATAACCCTCCCTATAACTCCTATTGCATCATATAACCCTCCCTATAACTCCTCCTATTGCACCATATTACCCTCCCTATAACTCCTCCTATTGCACCATATAACCCTCCCTATAACTCCTCCTATTGCACCATATAACCCTCCCTATAACTCCTCCTATTGCACCATATAACCCTCCCTATAACTCCTCCTATTGCACAATATAACTCTCCCTATAACTCCTCCTATTGCACCATATTACCCTCCCTATAACTCCTCCTATTGCACCATATAACTATCCCTATAAATCCTCCTATTGCACCATATAACCCTCCCTATAACTCCTCCTATTGCACCATATAACCCTCCCTATAACTCCTATTGCACCATATAACCCTCCCTATAACTCATCCTATTGCACCATATAACACTCCCTATAACTCCTCCTATTGCACCATATAACCATCCCTATAACTCCTCCTATTGCACCATATAACCATCCCTATAACTCCTCCTATTGTACCATATAACCCTCCCTATAACTCCTCCTATTACACCATATAACCCTCCCTATAACTCCTCCTATTGCACCATATAACCCTCCCTATAACGCCTCCTATTGCACCATATAACCCTCCCTATAACTCCTCCTATTGCATCATATAACCCTCCCTATAACTCCTCCTATTACACCATATAACCCTCCCTATAACTCCTCCTATTGCACCATATAACCCTCCCTATAACGCCTCCTATTGCACCATATAACCCTCCCTATAACTCCTCCTATTGCATCATATAACCCTCCCTATAACACCTCCTATTGCACCATATAACCCTCTCTATAACTCCTCCTATTGCATCATATAACCCTCCCTAGAACACCTCATATTGCTTCATATAACCCCCCTATATATAACACCTCATATTGCTTCATATAACCCCCCTATATATAACACCTCATATTGCTTCAAATAACCCTCCTATAGCACCTCATATTGCTTCATATAACCCTCCTATAGCACCTCATATTGCATCATATAACCCTCCCTATAACACCTCATATTGCTTCATATAACCCTCCTATAGCACCTCATATTGCACCATATAACCCTCCCTATAACACCTCATACCATTTCCCCCCTTATTGATTATTATTGTCTTGTGTAGGTGGATTATTCAGTGATTGTAACGCAAGCCGGCGCCACTTTAAACACCCTTATGAGCCATGCTCAGGATCTAGTAAGCAAGCTCCGCTCTCTGCAGTTCGACTTGAGGGAGTTTGTATGTCTGAAATTCCTGGTGCTCTTCAGTCTGGGTAAGTACTGCGTAACTTTAGCGTAGTTCTTTTCACTATCACTGCATTATTTACATAAGCGCCATTATTTGTGCATCATAGTCAGACACAGACACTGCACAACAGGTAACTCACATTCAAAATAACATCATGTCATTTGATCAGTACAATTTGCAAGCGGAGTATTAGCAGTCTAGTATTGCCAATAAGGGCGATGCTGTTGGTGCGCCTGGTCACAAATCACATGATTTTGGAAGCAATCACTGTGTGCAATCGTCCAGTCAACATAAATAGTACAAACAAGATGCAGCATATTTCAGTAGGTTGGAAACAGAAAAGCACAATTTGCTTCTGCAAACTACTAAAGAGCGGGCATTAGAAATAATGATCATTTTATTACTTTTTAAAAGTATAGTTAAACTTTTAACGGGGGATTTATTGTTTAGTGTCTAACTTCCCCTGAAGAGATCACTTCATACAAGGGCCACAGTGTACTAATGACAGTGACATGTTTATGGGCTCAGTCCCTACAAGGGCCACAGTGTACTAATGACAGACAGTGACGTTTTTGTGCTCAGTCCCTGCTAGGGTCACAGTGTACTAATGACAGTGACATGTTTATGTGCTCAATACATGCTAGGGTCACCGTGTACTAATGACAGTGACATGTTTATGTGCTCATTTCCTACAAGGGCCACAGTGTACTAATGACAGTGACATGGTTATGTGCTCCGTACCTGCTAGGGTCACAGTGTACTAATGACAGTGACATGTTTATGTGCTCAGTACCTGCTAGGGTCACAGTGTAGTAATGACAGTGACATGTTTATGTGCTCAGTCCCTGCTAGGGCCACAGTGTACTAATGACAGTGACATGGTTATGTGCTCCGTACCTGCTAGGGTCACAGTGTACTAATGACAGTGACATGTTTATGTGCTCAGTACCTGCTAGGGTCACAGTGTACTAATGACAGTGACATGTTTATGTGCTCAGTCCCTGCTAGGGTCACAGTGTACTAATGACAGTGACATGTTTATGTGCTCAGTCCCTGCTAGGGTCACAGTGTACTAATGACAGTGACATATTTATGTGCTCAGTCCCTGCTAGGGTCACAGTGTACTAATGACAGTGACATGTTTATGTGCTCAGTCCCTGCTAGGGTCACAGCGTACTAATGACAGTGACATGTTTATGTGCTCAGTTCCTGCTAGGGCCACAGTGTACTAATGACAGTGACATGTTAATGTGCTCAGTCCCTGCTAGGGTCACAGTGTACTAATGATAGTGACATGTTCATGTGCTCAGTCCCTGCTAGGGTCACAGTGTACTAATGACAGTGACATGTTTATGTGCTCAGTTCCTGATAGGGCCACAGTGTACTAATGACAGTGACATGTTAATGTGCTCAGTCCCTGCTAGGGCCACAGTATACTAATGACAGTGACATGTTTATGTGCTCAGTCCCTGCTAGGGTTACAGTATACTGACAGTGACATGTGTTTGTGCTCAGTTCCTGCTAGGGCCACAGTGTACTAATGACAGTGACATGTTTATGTGCTTAGTCCCTGCAAGGGTCACAGTGTACTAATGACAGTGACATGTTTATGTGCTCAGTCCCTGCTAGGGTCACAGTGTACTAATGACAGTGACATGTTTTTGTGCTCAGTCCCTGCTAGGGTCACAGTGTACTAATGACAGTGACATGTTTATGTGCTCAGTCCCTGCTAGGGTCACAGTGTACTAATGACAGTGACATGCTTATAGGCTCAGTCCCTGCTAGGGCCACAGTGTACTAATGACAGTGACATGTTTATGTGCTCAGTCCCTGCTAGGGCCACAGTGTACTAATCACAGTGAGATGTTTATAGGCTCAGTCCTTGCTAGGGCCACTATGGCCCCTAGTTATCAAGCCGTCAACCTCATATACGCTGGAATTCCGCAGCGTATTTGTGGCAAGGCTGATTCGCCTAAGTTATCAAGCCCTACACACCGGCAAAAGTAGAATTTAGTGACGTAAGCTTCGATACGCCGGACTCAGTCCGACACAGATCGATTCTTACGTCACTCCAGATGTTCCGCACACAAGTTCGGCACAATCTGACTACTTTTGCTAGTTATCAAAAAACTAGCAGGTACGCTCTGCACTTTTCCGGCCCAGCGTACCTGGTTTTCAAACCGCCGCCTTGGAGGCGGCGGATCCCATAGGAATCAATGGGAGTCTGACCATAGCGAAAGTTCATGTTCGCTGCTGCCCGACATCCCATTGATTCCTATGGGAGCTGTCTACACCTAACACCCTAACATGTACCCTGAGTCTAAACACCCCTAATCTGTCCCCCCCTACAACGCCGCAACTAAATAAATTTATTACCCCCTAAACCGCCGCTCCCGGACCCCGCCGCAACCTACATTATACATATTAACCCCTAATTTGTCCCCCCCTACACCGCCGCAACTAAATAAAGTTATTAACCCCTAAACCGCCGCTCCCGGACACTGCCGCAACTATAATAAATGTATTAACCCCTAAACCGTCGCTCCCGGACCCGCCGCCACCTATATTAAACTTATTAACCCCTAATCTGCCCCCCCTACACCGTCGCCACCTATAATAAATTTATTAACCCCTATCCTGCCCCCCCTCTACACCGCCGCAACTATAATAAAATTATTGACCCCTAAACCTAAGTCTAACCCTAACACCCCCCTAACTTAAATATTAATTAAATACATCTAAATATTATAACTCTTATTAACTGAATTAATCCTATTTAAAACTAAATACTTACCTGTAAAATAAACCCTAAGATAGCTACAATGTAATTAATAATTACATTGTAGCTATCTTAGGATTTATTTTTATTTTACAGGTAACTTTGTATTTATTTTAGCTAGTTAGAATAGTTATTAAATAGTTATTAACTATTTAATAACTACCTAGCTAAAAGAAATACAAAATGACCTGTAAAATAAATCCTAACCTAAGTTACAATTAAACCTAATTCTACACTATCATTAAATTAATTAAATAAATTAGCTACAAATAACTACAATTAAATACAAATAAAAAAACTAACTAAAGTACAAAAAATAAAAAAGCTAAGTTACAAAAAATAAAAAAAATAAGTTACAAACATTTCAAAAATATTACAACAATTTTAAGCTACTTACACCTAATCTAAGCCCCCTAATAAAATAACAAATCCCCCAAAATAAAAAAAATGCCCTACCCTATTCTACATTATGAAAGTTAACAGCTCTTTCACCTTACCAGCCCTTAAAAGGGCCTTTTGCGGAGCGTGCCCCAAAGAAAACAGCTCTTTTGCCTGTAAAATAAAAATACAACCCCCCAACATTAAAACCCACCACCCACATACCCCTAATCTAACCCAAACCCCCTTAAATAAACCTAACACTACCCCCCTGAAGATCATCCTACCTTTAGCCGTCTTCAGCCAGCCGACCACCGATGGAACCGAAGAGGAGATCCGGAGCGGCAGAAGTCATCATCCAAGGGGCGCTGAAGAAGTCTTCCATCTGACTGAAGTCATCATCCAAGGGGCGCTGAAGAAGTCTTCCTTCCGATTGAAGTCATCATCCAGGCAGCGCCTTCAATCTTCATCCTTCCGGAGCGGAGCCATCTTCAGATGAAATAACACGGAGCCATCTTCTTCCACCGACGACTGAACGATTCTATCAGCCAATCGGAATTAAGGTAGGAAAAATCTGATTGGCTGATCCAATCAGCCATTCAGATTGAGCTTGCATTCTATTGGCTGATCGGGACAGCCAATAGAATGCAAGCTCAATCTGATTGGCTGATTGGATCAGCCAATCGGATTGAACTTCAATCTGATTGGCTGATTGGATCAGCCAATCAGATTTTTCCTACCTTAATTCCTATTGGCTGATAGAATCCTATCAGCCAATCGGAATTCGAGGGACGCTATCTTGGATGACGTCACTTAAAGGAACCGTCATTCATCGTTCAGTCGTCGGTGGAAGAAGATGGCTCCACGTAGGCTCGTCTGAAGATGGCTCCGCTCCGGATGGATGAAGATTGAAGACGCCGCCTGGATGATGACTTCAGTCGGATGGAAGACTTCTTCAGCGCCCCTTGGATGATGACTTCTGCCGCTCCGGATCTCCTCTTCGGTTCCATCGGTGGTCGGCTGGCTGAAGACGGCTAAAGGTAGGATGATCTTCAGGGGGGTAGTGTTAGGTTTATTTAAGGGGGGTTTGGGTTAGAGTAGGGGTATGTGGGTGGTGGGTTTTAATGTTGGTGGGGGTTGTATTTTTATTTTACAGGCAAAAGAGCTGTTTTCTTTGGTACATGCCCCGCAAAAAGCCCTTGTTATTTTATTAGGGGGCTTAGATTAGGTGTAAGTATCTTAAAATTGTTGTAAAATTTTTGAAATGTTTGTAACCTATTTTTTTTATTTTTTGTAACTTAGCTTTTTTTATTTTTTGTACTTTAGTTAGTTTATTTATTTGTATTTAATTGTAGTTATTTGTAGCTAATTTATTTAATTAATTTAATGATAGTGTAGTGTTAGGTTTAATTGTAACTTAGGTTAGGATTTATTTTACAGGTAATTTTGTATTTCTTTTAGCTAGGTAGTTATTAAATAGTTAATAACTATTTAATAACTATTCTAACTAGCTAAAATAAATACAAAGTTACCTGTAAAATAAAAATAAATCCTAAGATAGCTACAATGTAAT
>NC_069508.1:15274435-15284435 GCF_027579735.1 Bombina bombina
TTGCACTGTAATGCTGTAAACAGAGTGAACTAAGCATAACAAAATGGTGCCAGACAGTTTTCTCACAATATCACGATGATTACAGTACTGTTTCAAAATTCTTGGAGGTTGAACTTTAGCTCCACAAAGTGCTGTATTAGCGAAGCGCTGTAAAGTGAAGCGCTGTAAAGTGAGGTATACCTGTATGTTCAATAGGAGGAGTTACAGGGAATGTTAAATGGTGCAATAGGAGGAGTTATAGGGAGGGTTATATGGTGCAATAGGAGGAGATATAGAAATGGTTATATGGTGCAATAGGAGGAGTTATAGGGAGGGTTATATGGTGCAATATGAGGTGTTATAGGGAGGGTTATATGGTGCAATAGGAGGAGTTATAGGGAGGGTTAAATGGAGCAATAGGAGGAGTTATAGGGAGGGTTATATGGTGCAATAGGAGGGATTATAGGGAGAGTTATATGGTGCAATTGGAGGTGTTATAGGGAGGTTTATATGGTGCAATAGGAGGAGTTATAGGAAGGGTTATATGGTGCAATAGAAGGAGTTATAGGGAGGGTTATATGGTGCAATAGGAGGAGTTATAGGGAGGGTTATATGGTGCAAAAGGAGGAGTTATAGGGAGGGTTATATGGTGCAATAGGAGGAGATATAGGGATGGTTATATGGTGCAATAGGAGGAGTTATAGGGAGGGTTATATGGTGTGATAGGAGAAATTATAGGTAGGGTTATATGGTGCAATAGGAGGAGGTATAGGGAGGATATAGGATTGTGTAGAAAGAGCATACTTTTCCGTATTCTCTTAATAGGGTTTTTTTCTTTGATTTAAGAGTTATAGGGAGGATTATATGGAGCAATAGGAGAAGTTATAGGGAGGGTTATATGATGCAATAATAGGATGAGTTATATGGTGCAATAGGAGCAGTTATAGGAAGGGTTATATGGTGCAATAGGAGGAGTTATCAGGAGGGTTATATGGTGCAATAGGAGGAGTTATAGGAAGGGTTATATGGTGCAATAGGAGGAGTTATAGGGAGGGTTATATGGTGCAATAGGAGGAGTTATAGGGAGGGTTATATGGTGCAATAGGAGGAGCTATAGAGAGGGTTATATGGTTATAAATTACACCAATGTTGTGCCAGTCTGTAAGCTAAACTAAGATGTAACCAAACGCTCAGTTTTATCGGTTACTGGTTTGCTATTTTTTGTTTGTGTTGTACCCCTCACCTGCTTATGTAATACATATACAGTAACTCCTTGTGCAAAATCTACCTAGCATATGTATTATATATGCAGTACCTAGCATATGTATTATATATATAGTGTTATGGTATAACCCTGTTATCGAGGGTTAATACCAGATGAAAGATGCCCTGAATACGGGATCAGCAACACACAAATCCAGTTAATTTCCCCACAAACACGAGACCAAGCTCCTTCTTGAGGTTAAAACAGAATCTACTTTATTGAGGGCTATATGTCCGGTATTTATGCAGGTCTCCCACCTGGTTGACACTTTCCTTCAACTCTCAGAGCTCTGTGCTTTCTATAAAATAAGGTCCTTTTGCTCAGATACTTGATTATAGTCATTCTCCTGCTTACTTCTGGTTTAAAAACAACTCCAACTGTCTTAGACAAAACAGTTACTCAAATCTGAAGTTAACCCCTCCAGTACTGTTGGATTTGCACCCTGTACCTATAATGGGAACAGGGTGACAACATAATGCCTGAATCCATAATCCGTAGGGAGGTTGACAGAGGGGTCTGTCGCATGGCCCCCTCCTGGTGGGACACTCCGGTAGACCCGGCTTAACCCTTTGGCCGGTTAACTTAGGGATGACCTACTAGGAGGTGGTAGGAATGTCAGTTTGCCGGGACAATCCATCTGCATTCCCGTTATGAGAGAGAATTCCTGTCCGTATAAATAAGGGTTCAACTTCTTCAGTGCCCAGACCAGGGCTAAACATTCCTTCAAGTTTTTGTTTTCGGAGACGCTTCTTTCCAGTTGGAGACAAATCTCATCGGCTTCTTTACGAGTTTTTTGTACCTGCTCTTTATAGGTATCCACAAGTCCTTCATACTGACGTAGGGTGCCCTTGAGTTGCTGCACCTCACTATGAGCCAGCGTCAGCTTCTCCTCCAGTGTCGCTAAGTTTGTCTTTAATGTTTCATGTTCCACTCTGAAGCTGGTGTTTTTCCTCTGCGCTCCTCTTTTTCTCCCGCTAGCACCATTACGTGATTGTTTAACGTGACCATTTCATCCTCTACTTGACTCTTCTCCTTCATCAGCACATTGTAACGGGACTTCCACGTATCAATAGTGGGCAGAGATTTACTGAGCTCAGCATCCTGGGGCTCAGCAGCAGGTGGGTCAGTCTCTGTGGCACGGATCTGGGCATGGGTAGTCACAGGGTTAACATCGGCGGGACCCAAGGGAGCGTAGGCAGAAACAAGCGGGGCCAAGTCATTTCCAAGGATAACATCAGCTGGTAAGTCCTTCATGACCCCCACAATCACATGTCTAGAGCCCACTCCCCAATCCAAATGTACCCGGGCAACAGGTAGGCGGAACACAGTGCCCCCTGCTACCCTCACAGACACAGTGTTTCCGGTGTGCTGGTTCTCAGACACCAAGTTCTTTTGGAGCAAGATCATGGTAGCACCAGTATCCCATAGACCACTGACCTCCTTCCCATTCACTTTAACCAATTGCCGGTGCTGTTGCCGGTTATCCCGGTGGACAGCTTGCATGGGGTCTGCTTCATGTAGGATGCCCCAGCATTCTTCCTCCTCTACGCAGTGGGCAGCAGGCTGAGGGTTACGTGGGTTTCCGCTGGCGGGTCTTCTCCAGGACTGTGCTTGGTTCGCTGTATTTAGGGGACACTCTGGTCTTTGTGCCCTAGTTGCTTACATCCAAAGCACCGAATAGGCTGTGAGTAATCCCGTGAATTGAACCGGGCTGTCTGAGGATAGTTCATGGCTGAAGGCGGTGTGGTAGAGTGGTGCGCCGGGGGTTGGTAACTGGTATCTGCTGGGGTGACTGTGGGTCTGTACTCCACTCTGGCAGGGCTCTTAGTGGTAACAGTGTCCAGTTTGCGGGCATCCGTATACTCATCTGCCAGGCGAGCAGCTTCATGCAGGGTGGAGGGTTTACGGTCCCGAACCCACTCTCTAACTCCTGCAGATAACTTGTCGAAGCAATGTTCCAACAGGAATAGCTGCAGCACCTCTTCCCCAGATACGGCTTGGCACCCCACTATCCAGTGAGCTGCTGTGCACCTTATATGCCCACTCGACGTTGGAATCTCCAGCTAGTTTAACAGTGTCTCTGAACCGTCTCCTGTATGCCTCCGGTGTAATCGCATATCTGGAGAGCAGAGCCTCTTTTACAACATTATAATCCCTGACTTCCTCATCTGGAATGGCCCGAAAAGCCTCGCTGGCCCGGCCGGATAATTTTCCAGATAATATCGTGACCCAGTCCTCTGCAGGTACCTTGTGTAGTGCACATTGTCTCTCAAAATCTGCAAGGTACCCATCAATCTCTCCTTCTGTTTCAATGAAGTTTTTAAAAGCTGCAAAATGTAGTTTTCTCTTTTCCACTGGGGTTGCTATGACTTGGGCTGCTGCAGCGCCGCTTTGGCGAAGTAGGTTGGCCTCCACGACTGCTATGACCCGATCGATAATTTCGGCAGACGGGTTGGGGCCATAATGTGCCAGTCTTATTTTAACCGCCCGCTCAAAGCTTGCTTCTTCGGGGGTTCGGTCTGATATGCTGGGCTCATTGGTTCCTTCGGGCCCTGATACTCTGTCCATCTCGGTCAGTATTGTAATAATCACCCTCTTCCTGAGGTTACTGGGCTGTCGGCCCCGTTGTTCTAGCAGGTCTTTAAGGGTGGCTCTTTTCAGCCTTTCATATGGTATTCCATTAGGTCCAGATGTGTAGTTGCTCTTTTGGGCGATGAGGACCATCCCGTCGCTTGCCACCAATGTTATGGTATAACCCTGTTATCGAGGGTTAATACCAGATGAAAGATGCCCTGAATACGGGATCAGCAACACACAAATCCAGTTAATTTCCCTACAAACACGAGACCAAGCTCCGTCTTGAGGGTAAAACAGAATCTAATTTATTGAGGGCTATATGTCTGGTATTTATGCAGGTCTCCCATCTGGTTGACACTTTCCTTCAACTCTCAGAGCTCTGTGCTTTCTTTAAAATCAGGTCCTTTTGCTCAGATACTTGATTATAGTCCTTCTCCTGCTTACTTCTGGTTTTAAAACAACTCCAACTGTCTTAGACAAAACAGTTACTCAAAACTGAAGTTAACCCCTCCAACAACAGTTACTCAAAACTGAATTTAACCCCTCCAGTACTGTTGGATTTGCACCCTGTACCTATAATGGGCACAGGGTGACTTAACATAAGGCCTGAATCCATAATCCGTAGGGAGGTTGACAGAGGGGTCTGTAACATATAGTAACCTCTCATGCTATATGTACCTAGAATATGTATTATATATAGTAACCCCTTGTGCAATATGTACCTAGCATATGTATTATATATACAGTAACCTCTGTAGCAATAAGTACCTAGCATATGTATTATATATACAGTAATCCCTCATGCAATATGTACCTAGCATATGTATTATATATACAGTAATCCCTCATGCAATATGTACCTAGCATATGTATTATATATACAGTAACCTCTCGTGCAATATGTACCTAGCATATGTATTATATATACTGTAACCTCTGCAGCAATATGTATCTAGAATATGTATTATATATACAGTGACCTCAGTAGCAAAATGTACCTAGCATATGTGTTATATATACAGTAACCTCTGGAGCAATATGTACCTAGCATATGTATTATATATACAGTAACCTATGTAGCAATATGTAACTACTAGCATATGTATTATATATACAGTAACCTCTCATGCAATATGTACCTAGCATATGTGTTATATGCACAGTAACCTCTGTAGCAATATGTACCTAGCATATGTATTATATATACAGTAACCTCTGTAGCAATATGTACCTAGCATATGTGTTATATGTACAGTAACCTCTGTAGCAATATGTACCTAACATATGTTTTATATATACAGTAACCTCTGTAGCAATATGTACCTAGCATATTTATTATATATACAGTAACTCTGTAGCAATATGTACCTAGCATATGTATTATATATACAGTAATCCCTCATGCAATATGTACCTAGCATATGTATTATATATACAGTAACCTCTGTAGCAATATATACCTAGCATATGTATTATATATACAGTAACCTCTGTAGCAATATGTACCTAGCATATGTATTATATATACAGTAACCTCTGTAGCAATATGTACCTAGCATATGTATTATATACAGTAACCTCTGTAGCAATATGTACCTAGCATATGTATTATACATACAGTAACCTCTGTAGCAATATGTACCTAGCATATGTATTATATATACAGTAACCTCTGTAGCAATATGTACCTAGCATATGTATTATATATACAGTAACCTCTGTAGAAATATGTACCTAGCATATGTGTTATATGTACAGTAACCTCTGTAGCAATATGTACCTAGCATATGTGATATATATACAGTAACCTCTTTAGCAATATGTACCTAGCATATGTATTATATATACAGTAACCTCTGTAGCAATATGTACCTAGCATATGTATTATATATACAGTAACCTCTGTAGCAATATGTACCTAGCATATGTATTATATACAGTAACCTCTGTAGCAATATGTACCTAGCATATGTATTATACATACAGTAACCTCTGTAGCAATATGTACCTAGCATATGTATTATATATACAGTAACCTCTGTAGCAATATGTACCTAGCATATGTATTATATATACAGTAACCTCTGTAGAAATATGTACCTAGCATATGTGTTATATGTACAGTAACCTCTGTAGCAATATGTACCTAGCATATGTAATATATATACAGTAACCTCTTTAGCAATATGTACCTAGCATATGTATTATATATACAGTAACCTCATTAGCAATATATACCTAGCATATGTATTATATATACAGTAACCTATGTAGCAATATGTACCTAGCATATGTATTATATATACAGTAACCTCTGTAGCAATATGTACCTAGCATATGTGTTATATGTACAGTAACCTCTGTAGCAATATGTACCTAGCATATGTAATATATATACAGTAACCTCTGTAGCAATATGTACCTAGCATATGTGTATATGTACAGTAACCTCTGTAGCAATATGTACCTAACATATGTTTTATATATACAGTAACCTCTGTAGCAATGTTTACCTAACATATTTATTATATATACAGTAACTCTGTAGCAATATGTACCTAGCATATGTATTATATATACACAGTAATCCCTCGTGCAATATGTACCTAGCATATGTATTATATATACAGTAACCTCTGTAGCAATATGTACCTAGCATATGTATTATATATACAGTAATCCCTCATGCAATATGTACCTAGCATATGTATTATATATACAGTAACCTCTGTAGCAATATGTACCTAGCATATGTATTATATATATACAGTAACCTCTGTAGCAATATGTACCTAGCATATGTATTCTATATACAGTAACCTCTGTAGCAATATGTACCTAGCATATGTATTATATACAGTAACCTCTGTAGCAATATGTACCTAGCATATGTATTATATACAGTAACCTCTGTAGCAATATGTACCTAGCATATGTATTATACATACAGTAACCTCTGTAGCAATATGTACCTAGCATATGTATTATATATACAGTAACCTCTGTAGCAATATGTACCTAGCATATGTATTATATATATACAGTAACCTCTGTAGCAATATGTACCTAGCATATGTATTATATGTATAGTAACCTCTGTAGCAATATGTACCTAGCATATGTAATATATATACAGTAACCTCTGTAGCAATATGTACCTAGCATATGTATTATATATACAGTAACCTCTGTAGCAATATGTACCTAGCATATGTATTATATACAGTAACCGCTGTAGCAATATGTACCTAGCATATGTGTTATATGTACAGTAACCTCTGTAGCAATATGTACCTAGCATATGTAATATATATACAGTAACCTCTGTAGCAATATGTACCTAGAATATTTATTATATATACAGTAACCTCTGTAGCAATATGTACCTAGCATATGTATTATATACAGTAACCGCTGTAGCAATATGTACCTAGCATATGTGTTATATGTACAGTAACCTCTGTAGCAATATGTACCTACCATATGTAATATATATACAGTAACCTCTGTAGCAATATGTACCTAGCATATGTATTATATATACAGTACCCTCTGTAGCAATATGTACTTAGCATATGTATTATATACAGTAACCGCTGTAGCAATATGTACCTAGCATATGTGTTATATATACAGTAACCTCTGTAGCAATATGCACCTAGCATATGTATTATATATATATATATATATATATATATATATATACAGTAACCTATGTAGCAATATGTACCTAGCATATGTATTATATATACAGTGACCTCTGTAGCAAAATGTACCTAGCATATGTATTATATACAGTAACCTTTGTAGCAATATTTACCTAGCATATGTATTATATACAGTAACCTCTGTAGCAATATGTACCTAGCATATGTATTATATACAGTAACCTCTGTAGCAATATGTACCTAGCATATGTATTATATACAGTAACCTCAGTAGCAATATGTACCTAGCATATGTATTATATATACAGTAACCTTTGTAGCAATATGTATCTAGCATATGTATTATATATACAGTAACATCTGCAGCAATATGTCCCTAGCATAAGTGTTATATATACAGTAACCTCTGCAGCAATATGTACCTAGCATATATATTATATATACAGTAATCTCTGTAGCAATATGTACCTATCATATTTATTATATATACAGTAATCTCTGTAGCAATATGTACCTAGCATATGTATTATATACAGTAACCTCTGTAGCAATATGTACCTAGCATATGTATTATATATACAATAACCTTTGTAGCAATATGTATCTAGCATATGTATTATATACAGTAACCTCTGCAGCAATATGTACCTAGCATAAGTTTTATATATACAGTAACCTCTGTAGCAATATGTACCTAGCATAAGTTTTATATATACAGTAACCTCTGTAGCAATATGTACCTAGCATATATATTATATATACAGTAACCTCTGTAGCAATATGTACCTAGCATATGTATTATATACAGTAACCTCTGTAGCAATAAGTACCTAGCATATGTATTATATATACAGTAACCTTTGTAGCAATATGTATCTAGCATATGTATTATATACAGTAACCTCTGCAGCAATATTTACCTAGCATAAGTGTTATATATACAGTAACCTCTGCAGCAATATGTACCTAGCATATATATTATATATACAGTAACTTCTGTAGCAATATGTACCTAGCATATGTATTATATACAGTAACCTCTGTAGCATATGTACCTAGCATAAGTGTTATATATACAGTAACCTCTGCAGCAATATGTACCTAGCATATGTAATATATATACAGTAACCTCTGTAGCAATATGTACCTAGCATATGTATTATATATACAGTAACCTCTGTAGCAATATGTACCTAGCATATGTATTATATACAGTAGCCTCTGTAGCAATATGTACCTAGCATATGTATTATATATACAGTAACCTCTGTAGCAATATGTACCTAGCATATGTATTATATATACAGTAACCTCTGTAGCAATATGTACCTAGCATATGTATTATATATACAGTAACCTCTGTAGCAATATGTACCTAGCATATGTATTATATATACAGTAACCTCTGTAGCAATATGTACCTAGCATATGTATTATATACAGTAACCTCTGTAGCAATATGTACCTAGCATATGTATTATACATACAGTAACCTCTGTAGCAATATGTACCTAGCATATGTATTATATATACAGTAACCTCTGTAGCAATATGTACCTAGCATATGTATTATATATACAGTAATCCCTCATGCAATATGTACCTAGCATATGTATTATATATACAGTAACCTCTGTAGCAATATATACCTAGCATATGTATTATATATACAGTAACCTCTGTAGCAATATGTACCTAGCATATGTATTATATATACAGTAACCTCTGTAGCAATATGTACCTAGCATATGTATTATATACAGTAACCTCTGTAGCAATATGTACCTAGCATATGTATTATACATACAGTAACCTCTGTAGCAATATGTACCTAGCATATGTATTATATATACAGTAACCTCTGTAGCAATATGTACCTAGCATATGTATTATATATACAGTAACCTCTGTAGAAATATGTACCTAGCATATGTGTTATATGTACAGTAACCTCTGTAGCAATATGTACCTAGCATATGTGATATATATACAGTAACCTCTTTAGCAATATGTACCTAGCATATGTATTATATATACAGTAACCTCTGTAGCAATATGTACCTAGCATATGTATTATATATACAGTAACCTCTGTAGCAATATGTACCTAGCATATGTATTATATACAGTAACCTCTGTAGCAATATGTACCTAGCATATGTATTATACATACAGTAACCTCTGTAGCAATATGTACCTAGCATATGTATTATATATACAGTAACCTCTGTAGCAATATGTACCTAGCATATGTATTATATATACAGTAACCTCTGTAGAAATATGTACCTAGCATATGTGTTATATGTACAGTAACCTCTGTAGCAATATGTACCTAGCATATGTAATATATATACAGTAACCTCTTTAGCAATATGTACCTAGCATATGTATTATATATACAGTAACCTCATTAGCAATATATACCTAGCATATGTATTATATATACAGTAACCTATGTAGCAATATGTACCTAGCATATGTATTATATATACAGTAACCTCTGTAGCAA
>NC_069508.1:15289435-15291935 GCF_027579735.1 Bombina bombina
CTCTAATAAGTGATACTGAACTCCAGTGGGTGACACAGCTCTCTAGTGATTGACACTGCTCTCTAGTAAGTGGCAATGCCCTCCAGTGGGTGACACAGCCCTCTTGCATGTGACACTGCTCTTTAGTAAGTGACACTGCCCTCCAGTTGGTGACACAGCCTTCAAGCGTGTGACACTGCTCTTTAATAAGTGACACTGCCCTCCAGTGAGTGACAGAGCCCTATAGTGTTTGACACTGCTCTCTAATAAGTGACACAGGCCACCAATTATCCTCACCACCCTTCAGTGGGGACAACTGTACTAGAATAACTGAGTATGACATTGTCCTCTAGCTAATGACACTGGTACTCAGTGAGTGACAAGGAGCAGTACTGGTTTTCATTACATGACAAAGCCATATAAAGTTATTAAGGGTTTAGGGGCTGATACAGACACAGGACATACCTCAGCAAGTTAAACAGCGCTATTTGCTTTACTCGATTAGGTAAACTAAACAGTGCCCTGATGCGGCGTAATTAGCAAGCAGAGAACTTGATTACATTAATATATGCAGCCTGCTCGGATGTGCGCTGGGAATCACTGTCTGGCTACGCGCAATGTATTCAAAAGGACCGTAGGGTCTTCTGTTCAATAAAGATAGAAAAGTGTATGCAGCCCCTCTGCATGTTCATTCTGAGGTCGTTTCATGCTAAAAAGAGGTAATTAGTCCCTAAGTGAATAAAAAGGAATAGATTAGACTGAGAGCGTGCGTAGGGATGAATGGAGACAATCAACTATTTGATGATATCATAAAGTTTTATCTGGAAGTATTTTATATTACCAATAACGTACACCTTAAGTCATAAAGCCATACTGATTGTGACAGTCACATACGACTAGGGACCAAATGCTCAGTCCCTGCTAGGTTCACAGTGTACTAATGACACTGACATGTTTATGTGCTCAGTCCCTGCTAGGGTCACAGTGTACTAATGACAGTGACATGTTTATGTGCTCAGTCTCTGCTAGTGCCACAGTGTACTAATGAGAGTGACATGTTTATGTGCTCAGTACCTGCTAGTGCCACAGTGTACTAATGAGAGTGACATGTTTATGTGCTCAGTCCCTGCTAGTGCCACAGTGTACTAATGAGAGTGACATGTTTATGTGCTCAGTACCTGCTAGTGCCACAGTGTACTAATGACAGTGACATGTTTATGTGCTCAGTACCTGCTAGGGTCACAGTATACTAATGACTGTGACATGTTTATAGGCTCAGTCCCTGCTAGGGCCACAGTGTACTAATGACAGTGACATGTTTATGGGCTCATTCCCTGCTAGGGTCTCATTGTACTAATGACAGTGACATGTTTATAGGCTCAGTCCCTGCTAGGGTCACAGTGTACTAATGACAGTGACATGTTTGTAGGCTCAGTCCCTGATAGGGTCACAGTGTACTAATGGCAGTGACATGTTTATGTGCTCAGTCCCTGCTAGGATCACAGTGTACTAATGACAGTGACATGCTTATGTGCTCATTCCCTGCTAGGGCCACAGTGTACTAATGACAGTGACATGTTTATAGGCTCAGTCCCTGCTAGGGCCACAGTGTACTAATGACAGTGACATTTTTATGTGCTCAGTCCCTGCTAGGGTCACAGTGTACTAATGACAGTGACATGTTTATGTGCTCAGTCCCTGCTAGGATCACAGTGTACTAATGGCAGTGACATGTTTATGTGCTCATTCCCTGCTAGGGCCACAGTGTACTTATGACAGTGACATGTTTATGTGCTCAGTCCCTGCTAGTGCCACAGTGTACTAATGACAGTGACATGTTTATGTGCTCAGTCCTTGCTAGGGTCACAGTGTACTAATGACAGTGACATGTTTATGTGCTCAGTCCCTGCTAGGGTCACAGTGTACTAATGACAGTGACATGTTTATGTGCTCAGTCCCTGCTAGGATCACAGTGAACTAATGACAGTGGCATGTTTAGGTGCTCATTCCCTGCTAGGGCCACAGTGTACTAATGACAGTGACATGTTTATGTGCTCAGTCTCTGCTAGGGTCACAGTGTACTAATGACAGTGACATGTTTATAGGCTCAGTCCCTGCTAGTGCCACAGTGTACTAATGACAGTGGCATGTTTATGTGCTCAGTCTCTGCTAGGGCTACAGTGTACTAATGACAGTGGCATGTTTATGTGCTCAGTCCCTGCTAGGGCTACAGTGTACTAATGACAGTGGCATGTTTATGTGCTCAGTCCCTGCTAGGGCTACAGTGTACTAATGACAGTGGCATGTTTATGTGCTTAGTCTCTGGTTGTTAGCAAATGAAGATTCATTAGTTCTGTCATGTTTGTTAAGTTTGATACCAGGTGGCTAACCTGCAGTGATTTCTGTGGGTTGTGGTAAGTGTGTTTTGTAATAAGCTCGGTATCAGAAGAGCATTAGCAGAGTAAATTCTCCACTGGCATCCAGAGCCCAGACTATAAATTATTATATTTCATTGACTGTA
>NC_069508.1:15299435-15311935 GCF_027579735.1 Bombina bombina
AATAAAATAATTAAATAAACTACCTACAATTACCTACAATTAACCTAACACTACACTATCAATAAATTAATTAAACACAATTGCTACAAATAAATAAAATTAAATAAACTATCTAAAGTACAAAAAATAAAAAAGAACTAAGTTACAGAAAATAATAAAATATTTACAAACATAAGAAAAATATTACAACAATTTTAAACTAATTACACCTACTCTAAGCCCCCTAATAAAATAACAAAGCCCCCCAAAATAAAAAATTCCCTACCCTATTCTAAAATACAAATATTACAAGCTCTTTTACCTTACCAGCCCTGAACAGGGCCCTTTGCGGGGCATGCCCCAAGAATTTCAGCTCTTTTGCCTGTAAAAAAAAACATACAATACCCCCCCCCAACATTACAACCCACCACCCACATACCCCTAATCTAACCCAAACCCCCCTTAAATAAACCTAACACTACCCCCCTGATGATCTTCCTACCTTGTCTTCACCATGCCAGGTTCACCGATCCGTCCTGGCTCCAAGATCTTCATCCAACCCAAGCGGGGGCTAGACATCCACTGAAGAAGTCCAGAAGAGGGTCCAAAGTCTTCCTCCTATCCGGCAAGAAGAGGACATCCGGACCGGCAAACATCTTCTCCAAGCGGCATCTTCTATCTTCTTCCATCCGATGACGACCGGCTCCATCTTGAAGACCTCCAGCGCGGATCCATCCTCTTCTTCCGACGACTAGACGACGAATGACGGTTCCTTTAAGGGACGTCATCCAAGATGGCGTCCCTCGAATTCCAATTGGCTGATAGGATTCTATCAGCCAATCGGAATTAAGGTAGGAATTTTCTGATTGGCTGATGGAATCAGCCAATCAGAATATAGTTCAATCCGATTGGCTGATCCAATCAGCCAATCAGATTGAGCTCGCATTCTATTGGCTGATCGGAACAGCCAATAGAATGCGAGCTCAATCTGATTGGCTGATTGGATCAGCCAATCGGATTGAACTATATTCTGATTGGCTGATTCCATCAGCCAATCAGAAAATTCCTACCTTAATTCCGATTGGCTGATAGAATCCTATCAGCCAATCGGAATTCGAGGGACGCCATCTTGGATGACGTCCCTTAAAGGATTCGTCGTCTAGTCGTCGGAAGAAGAGGATGGATCCGCGCTGGAGGTCTTCAAGATGGAGCCGGTCGTCATCGGATGGAAGAAGATAGAAGATGCCGCTTGGAGAAGATGTTTGCCGGTCCGGATGTCCTCTTCTTGCCGGATAGGAGGAAGACTTTGGACCCTCTTCTGGACTTCTTCAGTGGATGTCTAGCCCCCGCTTGGGTTGGATGAAGATCTTGGAGCCAGGACGGATCGGTGAACCTGGCATGGTGAAGACAAGGTAGGAAGATCATCAGGGGGGTAGTGTTAGGTTTATTTAAGGGGGGTTTGGGTTAGATTAGGGGTATGTGGGTGGTGGGTTGTAATGTTGGGGGGGGGTATTGTATGTTTTTTTTTACAGGCAAAAGAGCTGAAATTCTTGGGGCATGCCCCGCAAAGGGCCCTGTTCAGGGCTGGTAAGGTAAAAGAGCTTGTAACTTTTTTAATTTAGAATAGGGTAGGGAATTTTTTATTTTGGGGGGCTTTGTTATTTTATTAGGGGGCTTAGAGTAGGTGTAATTAGTTTAAAATTGTTGTAATATTTTTCTTATGTTTGTAAATATTTTATTATTTTCTGTAACTTAGTTCTTTTTTATTTTTTGTACTTTAGATAGTTTATTTAATTTTATTTATTTGTAGCAATTGTGTTTAATTAATTTATTGATAGTGTAGTGTTAGGTTAATTGTAGGTAATTGTAGGTAGTTTATTTAATTATTTTATTGATAGGGTAGTGTTAGGTTTAATTATATCTTAGGTTAGGATTTATTTTACAGGTAAATTTGTTATTATTTTAACTAGGTAACTATTAAATAGTTCTTAACTATTTAATAGCTATTGTACCTGGTTAAAATAATTACAAAGTTGCCTGTAAAATAAATATTAATCCTAAAATAGCTATAATATAATTATAATTTATATTGTAGCTATATTAGGATGTATTTTACAGGTAAGTATTTAGCTTTAAATAGGAATCATTTATTTAATAAGAGTTAATTTATTTCGTTAGATAAAAATTATATTTAACTTAGGGGGGTGTTAGTGTTAGGGTTAGACTTAGCTTTAGGGGTTAATACATTTATTAGAATAGCGGTGAGCTCCGGTCGGCAGATTAGGGGTTAATAATTGAAGGTAGGTGTCGGCGATGTTAGGGAGGGCAGATTAGGGGTTAATACTATTTATGATAGGGTTAGTGAGGCGGATTAGGGGTTAATAACTTTATTATAGTAGCGCTCAGGTCCGCTCGGCAGATTAGGAGTTAATAAGTGTAGGCAGGTGTCGGCGACGTTGTGGGGGGCAGATTAGGGGTTAATAAATATAACATAGGGGTCGGCGATGTTAGGGCAGCAGATTAGGGGTACATAGGGATAACGTAGGTGGCGGCGGTTTACGGAGCGGCAGATTAGGGGTTAAAAGTGTAATGCAGGGGTCAGCGATAGCGGGGGCGGCAGATTAGGAGTTAATAAGTGTAAGGTTAGGGGTGTTTAGACTCGGGGTACATGTTAGGGTGTTAGGTGCAGACTTAGGAGGTGTTTCCCCATAGGAAACAATGGGGCTGCGTTAGGAGCTGAACGCTGCTTTTTTGCAGGTGTTAGGTTTTTTTTCAGCTCAAACAGCCCCATTGTTTCCTATGGGAGAATCGTGCACGAGCACGTTTTTGATGCCGGCCGCGTCCGTAAGCAACTCTGGTATCGAGAGTTGCATTTGCGGTAAAAATGCTCTACGCTCCTTTTTTGGAGCCTAACGCAGCATTTGTTTGAACTCTCGATACCAGAGTTAAATTTATGGTGCGGCCAGAAAAAAACCCGCGGAGCGTTAACAGCCCTTTTACCGCCGAACTCTAAATCTAGGCCTCAGGAAGCTATCTATATATACAGTACATACACTTCTGAGTCCTTCCCATCTAAACACCTTGACATATAATATATCCATTTTAAACAAATCAAATGTGTTTTTTTGTTTTTTAATAGAGATACTTTGTTCTTCACTTAGAGTTATTTTTAAATATAAATATAAATATATATAGCTATAGATAAATATTCTAAATATATATTTAAAAATAAAAAGAAAATTTTCTTGTCAGTGAAGAACAAAGGTATTAGAAGTATTTTTAACACATTGATTAAAGGGACAGTCAACTCCAACATTTTTATTGTTAACATAGATAATCCCTTTATTACCCATTCCCCAGTTTTGCATAACCAACACTGTTATATTAATAAACTTTTTACCTCTGTGATTATCTTGTATCTAAGCCTCTGCAGACAGCCCCCTGATCACATGACTGTTATCTATTGACTTGCATTTTAGCCAATTAGTGCTGTGTCCTGCACAACTCCATGGGAGAGAGCACAATGTTATCTATATGGCCCACATGAACTAGCAGTCTCCTGTTGTGAAAAACTAATAAAAAATCATATGATAAGATGAAAAAGGCAGACATTTAGAGTCTCTGAGGAAAGGGAGTTAGCGTGGCCATGCTGTCTCATCTCCAGATGAGTCTGAGGGGTCTATTTAACAAGGGCGAATGGCCCCTGTTCCCCTTGTTTCTGCGCAAGCCTTCAGGCTCGCCGGAAACAGGAGTTAAGAAACAGCGGTCTTAAGAACGCTGCTCCTAAACTCATACACCGCCTCTAAAGCGGCGTATAGCAATCCATCTGATTGACACTGAATCTGCAGGGAGCAGTATTGCACCAGCAGTTCACAAGAACTGTTGGTGCAATGATAAATGCCGACAGCAGCATATATCGATGTGCGGCGGACATGGTTTTGCTATAGCAGATCATGTCTGTCCGTACATATAAACAGACCCCTGAGTCTTTCGCTTGAGCAATAACATTTAGCTTTCCATTTGTAATACCAACGGCACAAGAATAGGGGCGCTATTGATTTACCTTCAGCGCTAATATTTTTGCACTCCACTTGTAATCTAGTCTTGTTATTAGTCTTTAACATCTATTTGAAACACCGTTCCTTCGCCTAAATGTTTTAATTTCCTACATCCAATTGCCAGCATTTTATTTGTGAAACATGTGACTGTCCATAGGATCTGACATTTTAACCTTTCTGCTTAAGCCTCGGATGAGAATATATTGTCTACTCGATATAAAAAAAATAAAAATGCATGAGACGCGTGTGGGAGGTTATAGGCCAGCCGTCCATCTCTCATTCGCCGCAGATCAGTCACAGCACCATATATTTCAGGAGCAAGGTGGTTTTTCTCTACACTTGAGTGGAGCAGATGGTTCATTATCATACTCTCAGCCTGTCCCAGCAAAACCCATCATTTAGAAGAATCGTCTCGCTTCTTGTCCTATCTTATTAGAATTAACGGCAATGCAGGTTGGACTCTAGATTCACCTTGGGTCAGAAAAATTAATCCAGAATGATATAAATTGTATAGTGCTCTCATTTAAAGATAGGATAGCCCCACAGGACTCATTAGGGAGCTGTATATTATCTGCTAGCTGTACAATTTCTCGACCTCTGTACTGCAGAGAGCTTTAACCTTGTTCGGTTAAGTTATAGTGGATTCTGTACCAAAACAAATCTGCAGTTACATAAAAATGTTTTGTTTGTTTTAGGTGATTTGATTTTATAGACCTGAAACATGGACTACAAATATACAGTCTAGTTAAAGGGACGTGAAACTGAAAAGAAATTCTTTCATGATTTAGATAGAATATATCATTTTAAACAACTTTACAATTTACTTCTATTATCTTATCTGCTTCATTCTCTTGCTATCCTTTTTTTAAAATCATATCTAAATAGGCTCAGTAGCTGCTGATTGGTGGCTGCACATAGATGCCTTTTGTGATTGGCTCACCCATGTACATTGCTATTTCATCAACAAAAGCTATCTAAAGAATGAAGCACATTAGACAATAGAAGTAAATTGGAATGTTGATTAAAATTGTATTCTTTATCTGAGTCATGAAAGAATTTTTTTTTTGTTTCATGTCACTTTAATTCTATATAAGTGCTCTGCTTATAATTTAGTTAGTTAGTTAGAAGCTAGTAAACAAACAAACATGGTATTAGTGCACTGTGGCCCTAGCAAGGACTGAACCCTTAAAAATGTAATTTGCACACTGTGACCCTAGCAGGGACTGAGCACATAAACATGTCACTGTCATTAGTACACTGTGACCCTAGCAGGGACTGAGCACATAAACATGTCACTGTCATTAGTACACTGTGGCACTAGCAGGGACTGAGACCATAAGCACGTCACTGTCATTAGTACACTGTGGCCCTAGCAGGGACTGAGCACATAAACATGTCACTGTCATTAGTACATGGTGGCCCTAGCAGGTACTGAGCACATAAACATGTCACTGTCATTAGTACACTGTGGCCCTAGCAGGGACTGAGCACATAAACATGTCACTGTCATTAGTACACTGTGGCCCTAGCAGGGACTGAGCACATAAACATGTCACTGTCATTAGTACATGGTGGCCCTAGCAGGTACTGAGCACATAAACATGTCACTGTCATTAGTACACTGTGGCCCTAGCAGGGACTGAGCACATAAACATGTCACTGTCATTAGTACACTGTGGCCCTAGCAGGGACTGAGACCATAAACATATCACTGTCATTAGTACACTGTGGCCCTAGCAGGGACTGAGACCATAAACATATCACTGTCATTAGTACACTGGGACCCTAGCAGGGACTGAGACCATACATACGTCAATATCATTAGTACAATGTGGCCCTAGCAGAGACTGAGCCCATAAACATGTCACTGGCATTAGTACACTGTGGCCCTAGCAGGGACTGAGCCCATAAACATGTCATTAGTACAATGTGGCCCTAGCAGGGACTGAGACCATAAACATGTCACTGCCATTAGTACACTGTGGCCCTAGCTGGGGCAAAACCCATAAACATGTCACTGTCATTAGTTTTGGCCCTAGACGGTTAGTGACAGTACATTGGCATTTCAACTTGATCTTTTAATTAATTGCTGTTTATTCTCTTTTAATTTAGATGTCAAAAACCTGGAGAACTTCCAACTTGTGGAGGGCGTTCAGGAACAGGTTAACGCTGCTCTCCTGGACTATACATTGTGTAACTACCCACAACAAACGGACAAATTTGGGCAGCTACTGCTGCGGTTACCAGAAATCCGGGCCATAAGTTTGCAAGCAGAAGAATATCTTTATTACAAACACCTAAATGGCGATGTTCCGTGTAACAATCTTCTCATTGAAATGCTGCATGCAAAGAGGGCCTGAATTCTTTATTGGACTCATAACAAAGAATTACAAAAACTGTAAACTTTCAAGACTTTTAAAACTCATAAAAGGTATATAATGATCAAAATCCTTAATAGTCAATAAGTGATGCATCAGGGTATTTGTATTTCAAACTGTGAATGACGTTGCATATCCCCAATGGAATCTGTACGCAACTCTATGGCGGAATTCAAAATGGCTGACCCAGCAGAATAGTAAATGGCTGAACTTTTGTGCATTGTAAAATGGGGCTAATTTCCAAATAAAAAGAAGCAGCTCAAGGGGCTGTGCTGCTAAACAATAAAATAATAGCGGGAGCTGAGAATCGCACACTTAAGACTCTTTTCTCCATACACGTAACATGTAAATTTACGCCAAATATGTCTATGCATTCCCAAGTGTGTTGTTTAAAATATGGTTGGCCCAAACAAAACAAAAATAAGTAACATAAAATACAAACCAAAAATGTTTATATTTAATTGCATGTAATCTACTTTGTCTTAACAAACAGTGGCTGCAAAATGTGTATAGATGCTGAGAATAACTATATGATGTTGTACTCTTGTAAGGCGAGCTGTTGTTACTTCACGACTACCCTGGGATACTACCCCTTAAAAAAACAAATGGTTCAGATTTTATTAAATAAAGCCAGCCTGTTGTATGATTGGATAAAGCGCACGTTTGTTTCCATGGCAACACACGCTCTTGTGTTTACTGTTTATTCCACCATGGTTTTTATATTGGTTAATAGATATTTACAGATAACCATTGCATATGAGTAATTTTTAGTACTACTAATGGAATTTTTGTTGGATATTTTAATTTTTTGGGTGCTAAATTATGTTGGTTGAAAACTTAGTAGGTCTCATTTAGAAATTCCTGGAATTTGTGGCTAAATTAAGAAAAATTACAATTTGGCTATTTTTGCTAAAGAATTGTGGGAAAAAATGTAAAATACTCCTATAGTGTACCCCTTCGTACCATAGCCCTATAGTGTACCCCTTCGTACTATAGCCCTATAGTGTACCCCTTAGTACCATAGCACTATAGTGTACCCCTTTGTACCATAGCGCTATAGTGCAGGGGTTGACAAATCTGTTTAGAATGTAGGAGCCAGTAATAATATTTAGGAGCCGGGCATATTTTTTGAAGCCAGACAGTGGTATTTGAATATAGATCTATGGAGAATAACCAAAAAAGTTAGGAGCCAGGGATAATATTCTAGGAGTCAGTGGCTACCTGGCTCCTGGGTTTGTCGAGCCCTGCTATAGTGTACCCCTATATACCATAGCCCTACAGTGTACCCCTTTGTACCATAGCACTATAGTGTACCACTTTGTACCATAGCCCTATAGTGTACATCTTCGAACCATAGCCCTATAGTGTACCCATTCGTACCATAGCCCTATAGTGTACCCATTCATACCACAGCCCTATACTGTACCTCTTCGAATCATAGCCCTATTGTGTACCCATTCATACCATAGCCCTATAGTGTACCTCTTCGTACCATAGCCCTATAGTGTACCCATTCATACCACAGCCCTATACTGTACCTCTTCGAACCATAGCCCTATAGTGTACCCATTCATACCACAGCCCTATACTGTACCTCTTCGAACCATAGCCCTATAGTGTACCCATTCATACCATAGCCCTATAGTGTAGCCCAATGTACCATAGCCCTATAGTGTACCTCTTTGAACCATAGCCCTATAGTGTACCCCTTCGTACCATAGCCCTATAGTGTACTTCTTTGAACCATAGCCCTATAGTGTACCCCTTCGTACATAGCCCTATAGTGTACCCCTTCGTACCATAGCACTATAGTGTACCCCTTTGTACCATAGCCCTATAGTGTACCCCTTCGTACTATAGCCCTATAGTGTACCCCTTCATACCACAGCCATATACTGTACCCCTTTGAACCATAGCCCTATAATGTACCCCTTTGTACCATAGCCCTATAGTGTATCCTTTTTTAACAATATTTAGCATCCACTTATTGTACCCATCTTAATCACCCCCTTTAGTGTACCCATGCTAGTGCACCACCATAATGTGCCTTTCGTCTCACAGCACCACTCTCCCTATTAACACTTTCTGTGTTAACTTCTTGGCTTATACAGCTATTATCAGACACCATGTTTACTATTTGCCCCTTATTATTGCACAGTCCCTACTAGAGGACCCCCTGCCATGCTGGGCTCCACCTCTCATTTCTGCCCTTTTTGGTACCATAGCTACCTCCAGTCATTCCATCCATTTATATTTTTTCTAGCACATACGTAAGTATTAATGGGCTTTAGATGCAGCAGTAACACTATAATGTCTCTTTAGATGATGGCCATATGACCCCTACAGTGAGGTGTAGCTTGTAAAGTCTATATTTTCCCAGCATTGAATAACACATCAGCTGCATATAACGGTTAACAGATAAGTCACAATGTAAAGTAGTAGCTACTTGACAGCTGAACAAACCACCAACACATGTATTAAAAGATGGCGTCTGTGAAACAAGGCCAAGGCTCAGTGCAGCCATGTTTAATGATGTCATACAATGTTTACATACAGGAGGGCAGGAGCTGTTGCCAAAGCAATTGTTATTATTATTATTTTAATTTATTGCCTTCCCCATCGTTAGCCTTGTTTGGTCATTTATTTTTTAACATTGTGTAATTATTGTCGGGAGACTAAAATCAAATCTTGTCATTTTTAAAATGTCCTTACAGTACAGCTCTAAGCATCACATGCCGAGAAGTTTGTATTTATCACATACAGAGCAATACCCGTAAATACACGCGGGCAATGATTGTTGTATGGATATGAACACATTGGTGCAGATGGTTAGGGGATATATTCATCAAACTTTCCCAAAACAAAATCTTGTTGCAATGTTGGTCAGATTTATTCAAATGGAGAAGAAATATATGATGTGTGAGCAATAGACTGTGGATGTATTCAACCTGGACATGAAAATAATAATTCTCTTTTCTTTCAAGGGCCTCTGCTTATGTGCCACCGATTTTTAAAAAAATAAATCATTGCCTTTTCTGTGCACGTGTATTGTTAGCACAATGCTGCATGATGCTAAATTTGAACCTTTTATAAATTCCCATTAATAATATTTCATCCTAAAAAAAAATCCTATAATTTTCCTCAAGTTTAGAAACCGGCCTTTAAAAATCTACTCATACATGTCTTTCGTTTAGTAAGGCGCAAAGTGTACCCGAAAATTGTCTTATTTGATGAATATAGCCACAAGCCGAGCGTTGTGTTCCTACAGCAGAGTATAATGCCTCTGGTGTTGTGGTGTCAGACATTCTGTTTGTATATTAATTGCATTACATATGTACACACACATACATATCTACCTATCTGTATGTAAATATAGGTAAAGATACCTATGCGTGTGTGTGTTGGGTGCTTATATTCTGATGCAATTGGAAACCGTCACAAGATTCCTCTGCATATCGATAGTGTAAAATAATAAAACTGTGAATTTATTTAAATTTGGTTTCAGTGTGTTTGTAATATCTTCATCGGAACAAATAAATGACTCACCTGCTGTTCATTGAGTGATCAAGTACATTTAAAGAGACACAGGAAGACTACTTAGCTGCCAAATAGGTCTGCAATGTATTAGTATATGATCAGCGGAAGCCCTCCCGCTATTGCCCTCTCTCTTAAACTTATCTCCCTAGTGTTCTCTCTTGCTCTCCTTCACTCTCACTCTCTCTTGCTCTCCTTCACTCTCACTCTCTCTTGCTCTCCTTCACTCTCACTCTCTCTTGCTGTCCTTCACTCTCACTCTCTCTTGCTCTCCTTCACTCTCACTCTCTCTTGCTCTCCTTCACTCTCACTCTCTCTTGCTCTCCTTCACTCTCACTCTCTCTTGCTCTCCTTCACTCTCACTCTCTCTTGCTGTCCTTCACTCTCACTCTCTCTTGCTCTCCTTCACTCTCACTCTCTCTTGCTCTCCTTCACTCTCACTCTCTCTTGCTCTCCTTCACTCTCACTCTCTCTTGCTCTCCTTCACTCTCACTCTCTCTTGCTCTCCTTCACTCTCACTCTCTCTTGCACTCTATCACTCTCTCTTGCTCTCCTTCACTCTCACTCTCTCTTGCACTCTATCACTCTCTCTTGCTCTCCTTCACTCTCACTCTCTCTTGCTCTCCTTCACTCTCACTCTCTCTTGCACTCTATCACTCTCTCTTGCTCTCCTTCACTCTCCCTCACTCCCTCATGCTCTTCTTCACTCTCTCTTGCTCTCCTTCACTCTCACTCTCTCTTGCACTCTATCACTCTCTCTTGCTCTCCTTCACTCTCCCTCACTCCCTCATGCTCTTCTTCACTCTCTCTTGCTCTCCTTCACTCTCCCTCACTCCCTCATGCTCTTCTTCACTCTCTCTTGCTGTCCTTCACTCTCACTCTCCCTCACTCCCTCATGCTCTCCTTCACTCTCACTCTCCCTCACTCCCTCATGCTCTCCTTCACTCTCACTCTCCCTCACTCTCTCTTCCTCTCCCTCACTCCCGCATGCTCTCATTCTCTCACTCTCCCTCACTCTCTCTCGTACTCCGTCACTCTCTCTTGCTCACTCTTATGCTCTCGCTCTCCCTCACTCTCTCTTCCTCTCCCTCACTCCCGCATGCTCTCCTCTCTCACTCTCCCTCACTCTCTCTCGCACTCCCTCACTCCCTCATGCTCTCCTTCACTCTCACTCTCCCTCACTCTCTCTACCTCTCCCTCACTCCCTCATGCTCTCATTCTCTCTCACTCTCCCTCACTCTCTCTCGCACTCCCTCACTCCCTCATGCTCTCCTCTCTCACTCTCCCTCACTCTCTCTCGCACTCCCTCATGCTTTCCTTCACTCTCACTCTCCCTCACTCCCTAATGCTCTCCTTCTATCTCACTCTCCCTCACTCTCTCTCGCACTCCCTCATGCTCTCCTTCTCTCTCACTCTCCCTCAGTCTCTCTCGCACTCCCTCACTCCCTCATGCTCTCCTCTCTCACTCTCCCTCACTCTCTCTCGCACTCCCTCACTCCCTCATGCTCTCATTCTCTCTCACTCTCCCTCACTCTCTCTTGTACTCCCTCACTCCCTCATGCTCTCCTCTCTCACTCTCCCTCATTCTCTCTCGCACTCCCTCATGCTCTCCTTCACTCTCACTCTCCCTCACTCTCTCTTCCTCTCCCTCACTCCCTCATGCTCTCCTTCTCTCTCACTCTCCCTCACTCTGTCTCGCACTCCATCACTCTCTCTTGCTCACTCTTATGCTCTCGCTCTCCCTCACTTTATCTTCCTCTCCCTCACTCCCTCATGCTCTCCTTCTCTCTCACTCTCCCTCACTCTCTCTCGCACTCCGTCACTCTCTCTTGCTCTCTCTGATGCTCTCAATCTCCCTCACTTTCTCGCTCTCTCTCACTCTCCCTCACACTCTCTTCCTCTCCCTCACTCCCTCATGCTCTCCTTCTCTCTCACTCTCCCTCACTCTCTCTTCCTCTCCCTCACTCCCTCATGCTCTCCTCTCTCACTCTCCCTCACTCTCTCTTGCTCACTCTTATGCTCTCGCTCTCCCTCACTTTCTCGCTCTCTCACTCTCTCTCACTCTCTTTTGCTCTCCCTCACTCTCTAACCCTCACTCTCTCTCGCTCTCCCTCACTCTCTCTCACTCTGTTTTGCTCTCCCTCACTCTCTAACCCTCACTTTCTCTCGCTCTCCCTCACTCGCTCTGCCTCACTCACTCTCTCTTCCTCCCTCACTCTCTCTCTCCCTCACTCTGTAACCCTCACTCGCTCTCCCTCACTCTATCATTCTTTCTCGCTCTCCCTCACTCTCTCTCTCTCTCACTCTCCTTCACTCTCTTTTGCTCTCCCTCACTCTGTAACCCTAACTCTCTCTCGCTCTCCCTCACTCTCTCTCGCACTCCGTCACTCTCTCTTGCTCACTCTTATGCTCTCGCTCTCCCTCACTTTCTCGCTCTCTCACTCTCTCTCACTCTCTTTTGCTCTCCCTCACTCTCTAACCCTCACTCTCTCTCACTCTCTCTCACTCTCCCTCACTCTGTTTTGCTCTCCCTCACTCTCTAACTCTCACT
>NC_069508.1:15314435-15351935 GCF_027579735.1 Bombina bombina
CTCTCCTTCTCCTTTACTCTCTAACCCTCACTCTCTCTCGTTCTCCCTCACTCTCTCATTCTCTCTCACTCTCACTCTCCCTCACTCTCTTTTGCTCTCCCTCACTCTAACCCTCACTCTCTCTCACTCTCCCTCACGCTCTCACTCCCTGGCTCTCCCAAACATCCTAAATTAAGAACATTTCTTACTACACGTTAAAACCAGAAGTAGACTAAATTATGCATTTAAGGGCAAACTTTTTTTGCATTAGCTAACTGACACTTATGTTAAAGATAAAACATCAAACTAATTGGATTATGATAACCACATTGTTTGTTAGCAACTGTGTAGGAAATTAATAAGTTTTATGTGTTTAACTATATATACTACTCATTTACAAAATGTATGAATATTTTAAAATGTTGTGTGCTGCAATTGTTTTTAATTCTTCAAACTCCCCCCAACACTTGCAGGAGCCAATCTGGAGTTGCTGCTGCATGGCTTGCCACTCTCACGAGTGCTACCCAATGTGCGCAAAGAGGTTATTTCTAGAGGAGTTAAAGGGACAGTCAACACTGAAAATAATATTACCTAAACAATTTTATTGCCCCCAATACGAAAACAGAGTCAGACTCCAAAGTGTATTCTGACCGTTTAAAATGGCTGTGAATCTCCTCCCTATCATTTCTTCTCCAATCTCAGGATTTGATCATAGCCAATCAAATCCATCTCCATGGTAAAATTAATGTGAACGCGGCCGCAAATTGCACATGCGCGTCCGAAGATTGCACATGCGCTTTTTCTCCATAGCCAGTTTCTTTACCTGGAACTTTTTTTTTTTTTTAATATTAAGTCTAGTTTTATACAGCACTGTGCAGAGCGGGAAGTACTACAATATAATAGCATTGCACTTCCTAAAACTTTCCACTGCACTTCCGCTTTCAAGCTGTGAGTATAGCGAGCATGCGCATGCGCATTTAACAGCAACCGGCATTGTGACGTCACTCTCAATATCGTACACAGACTCAAGACGAACAAAAAAAAAATTATTTGAATGAAGGAATAGGGGGGAAGGAGTTTGGAGGCCATTTGTATTTGAAAAAAGCCGACTGTGAAAAGTTTGATCGATAACACACAAGGATGGGTAAGCATAGCAGGCTGCATTGAGATTGAAATTATACATTAATTTATAATTGATTCTATGGTTTATTAGTGTTGACTGTCCCTTTAAAGCACAAGCAGGAGCAATGAATACCGCTCCACTTGTAATCTGGTCCTCAGTTTGTATGCACAGCATTTTTAGTGCGGAGTTGCTGATATACATCATAATATAAAAAGACTTTAATGTCTCTTTATTTTTAAAACATTTTATAGACCTCATAGAACGTGCAGGAATCCCGTGGTCCATTAATAGTGGAGTTTTCTACAGATCACAGCTTGTTTTATAATAAGACATAACATTTAATGTGCATGAAAGAGTTGTAGGTGGAGAATGGATTGTTTTCTTTATAGATCACAGTGTGTATATACATTTATATTGATTTGATTTGATTTTCCAACGTTTCTCATGATGAAGCTGTTTCTAATGACACAGAAATGGGGATTCTATAAAAGTGCAGATTTATTGGTTTGCTTGTTTTCAATAATTATAATAGAATTGTGCATTGTACCATGCAAAGCAGCGAGTATCTCACCCTACACAGTAATATTCAGTTAATGATGACCAGCGAGTATCTCACCATATACAGTAATATTCAGTTATCATAATGACCAGCGAGTATCTCACCATACACAGTAATATTCAGTTATCAAGATGACCATCGAGCATCTCACCCTACACAGTAATATTCCGTTAATGATGACCAGCGAGTATCTCACCATGCACAGTAATATTCAGTTATCAAGATGACCAGCGAGTATCTCATCATACACAGTAATATTCAGTTATCATAATGACTAGTGAGTATCTCACCATACACAGTAATATTCAGTTATCAAGATGACCAGCGAGTATCTCATCATACACAGTAATATTCAGTTATCATAATGACTAGTGAGTATCTCATCATACACAATAATATTCAGTTATCATGATGACCAGCGAGTATCTCACCATGTACAGTAATATTCAGTTATCATGAGGACCAGCGAGTATCTCATCATACACAGTAATATTCAGTTATCATGATGACCAGCGAGTATATCACCATACACAGTAATATTCAGTTATTACGATGACAAGTGAGTATCTCATAATACACAATAATATTCAGTTATTATGATGACTAGTGAGTATCTCATCATACACAGTAAAATTCAGTTATCATGATGACCAGCGAGTATCTCACCATACACAGTAATATTCAGTTATCATGAGGACCAGCGAGTATCTCATCATACACAGTAATATACAGTTATCATGAGGACCAGCGAGTATTTCATCATACACAGTAATATTCAGTTATCATGAGGACCAGTGAGTATCTCATCATACAAAGTAATAATCAGTTAACATAATGACCGGCGAGTATTCTATTATACACAGTAATATTCAGTGATCATGATGACCAGCGAGTATCTCACCATACAAAGTAATATTCAGTTATCATGGTGACCAGCGAGTATCCCACCATACACAATAATATTCAGTTATCATGATGAACAGCGCGTATCTAACCACACACAGTAATATTCAGTTAATACGATGACCAGCGAGTATCTCATCATACACAGTAATATTCAGTTATCATGATGAAAGTGAGCATCTCACCGTACACAGTAATATTCAGTTATTATGATGACCAGCAAGTATCTCACTATACACAGTAATATTCAGTTATCATCATGACCAGCGAGTATCTCACCATACACAGAAATATTCAGTTATCAAGATGACCATCGAGCATCTCACCCTACACAGTAATATTCCGTTAATGATGACCAGCGAGTATCTCACCATGTACAGTAATATTCAGTTATCAAGATGACCAGCGAGTATCTCATCAAACACAGTAATATTCAGTTATCATAATGACTAGTGAGTATCTCACCATACACAGTAATATTCAGTTATCAAGATGACCAGCGAGTATCTCATCATACACAGTAATATTCAGTTATCATAATGACTAGTGAGTATCTCATCATACACAATAATATTCAGTTATCATGATGACTAGCGAGTATCTCACCATGTACAGTAATATTCAGTTATCATGAGGACCAGCGAGTATCTCATCATACACAGTACTATTCAGTTATCATGATGACCAGCGAGTATATCACCATACACAGTAATATTCAGTTATCACGATGACAAGTGAGTATCTCATAATACACAATAATATTCAGTTATTATGATGACTAGTGAGTATCTCATCATACACAGTAAAATTCAGTTATCATGATGACCAGCGAGTATCTCACCATACACAGTAATATTCAGTTACTATGATGACCAGCGAGTATCTCATCATACACAGTAATATTCAGTTATCATGAGGACCAGCGAGTATCTCATCATACACAGTAATATACAGTTATCATGATGACCAGTGAGTATCTCATCATACAAAGTAATAATCAGTTAACATAATGACCGGCGAGTATTCTATTATACACAGTAATATTCAGTGATCATGATGACCAGCGAGTATCTCACCATACAAAGTAATATTCAGTTATCATGATGACCAGCGAGTATCCCACCATACACAATAATATTCAGTTATCATGATGAACAGCGCGTATCTAACCACACACAGTAATATTCAGTTAATACGATGACCAGCGAGTATCTCATCATACACAGTAATATTCAGTTATCATGATGAAAGTGAGCATCTCACCGTACACAGTAATATTCAGTTATTATGATGACCAGCAAGTATCTCACTATACACAGTAATATTCAGTTATCATCATGACCAGCGAGTATCTCACCATACACAGTAATATTCAGTTATCATGATGACTAGTGAGTATCTCATCATACACAGTAATATTCAGTTATCATGAGGACCAGCGAGTATCTCATCATACACAGTAATATTCAGTTATCATGATGACTAGTGAGTATCTCATCATACACAGTAATATTCAGTTATTATGAGGACCAGCGAGTATCTCATCATACACAGTAATATTCAGTTATCATGAGGACCAGCGAGTATCTCATCATACACAGTAATATTCAGTTATCATGAGGACCAGCGAGTATCTCATCATACACAGTAATATTCCGTTATCATGATGACTAGTGAGTATCTCATCATACACAGTAATATTCAGTTATCATGAGGACCAGCGAGTATCTCATCATACACAGTTATCATGATGACCAGTGAGTATCTCACCATGCACAGTAATATTCAGTTATCATGATGACTAGTGAGTATCTCATCATACACAATAATATTCAGTTATCATCATGACCAGCGAGTATCTCACCATACACAGTAATATACAGTTATCATGATGACTAGTGAGTATATCATCATACACAGTAATATTCAGCTATCAAGATGACAAGTGAGTATCTCATAATACACAGTAATATTCAGTTATCATGAGGACCAGCGAGTATCTCATCATACACAGTAATATTCAGTTATCATGATGACTAGTGAGTATCTCATCATACACAGTAATATTCAGTTATCATGAGGACCAGCGAGTATCTCATCATACACAGTAATATTCAGTTATCATGATGACTAGTGAGTATCTCATCATACACAGTAATATTCAGTTATCATGATGACTAGTGAGTATCTCATCATACACAGTAATATTCAGTTATCATGATGACCAGTGAGTATCTCATCATACACAGTAATATTCAGTTATCATGAGGACCAGCGAGTATCTCATCATACACAGTAATATTCAGTTATCATGATGACTAGTGAGTATCTCATCATACACAGTAATATTCAGTTATCATGAGGACCAGCGAGTATCTCATCATACACAGTAATATTCAGTTATCATGATGACCAGCGAGTATATCACCATACACAGTAATATTCAGTTATCATGATGACCAGCGAGTATATCACCATACACAGTAATATTCAGTTATCATGATGACCAGCGAGTATATCACCATACACAGTAATATTCAGTTATCATGATGACCAGTGAGTATCTCATCATACACAGTAATATTCAGCTATCAAGATGACAAGTGAGTATCTCATCATACACAGTAATATTCAGTTATCATGATGACTAGTGAGTATCTCATCATACACAGTAATATTCAGTTATCATGATGACCAGTGAGTATCTCATCATACACAGTAATATTCAGTTATCATGATGACCAGCGAGTATCTAATCATGCACAGTAATATTCAGTTATCATGATGACTAGTGAGTATCTCATCATACACAGTAATATTCAGTTATCATGAGGACCAGCGAGTATCTCATCATACACAGTAATATTCAGTTATCATGATGACCAGTGAGTATCTCATCATACACAGTAATATTCAGCTATCAAGATGACAAGTGAGTATCTCATCATACACAGTAATATTCAGTTATCATGATGACTAGTGAGTATCTCATCATACACAGTAATATTCAGTTATCATGATGACTAGTGAGTATCTCATCATACACAGTAATATTCAGTTATCATGAGGACCAGTGAGTATCTCATCATACACAGTAATATTCAGTTATCATGATGACTAGTGAGTATCTCATCATACACAGTAATATTCAGTTATCATGATGACTAGTGAGTATCTCATCATACACAGTAATATTCAGTTATCATGATGACTAGTGAGTATCTCATCATACACAGTAATATTCAGTTATCAAGATGACAAGTGAGTATCTCACCATGCACAGTAATATTCAGTTATCATGATGACCAGCGCGTATCTCACCATACACAGTAATATTCAGTTATCATGATGACTAGTGAGTATCTCACCATATACAGTAATATTCAGTTATCATGATGACTAGTGAGTATCTCATCATACACAGTAATATTCAGTTATCATGATGACCAGCGAGTATCTCATCATACACAGTAATATTCAGTTATCATGATGACTAGTGAGTATCTCATCATACACAGTAATATTCAGTTATCATGATGACTAGTGAGTATCTCATCATACACAGTAATATTCAGTTATCATGATGACTAGTGAGTATCTCATCATACACAGTAATATTCAGTTATCATAATGACTAGTGAGTATCTCATCATACACAGTAATATTCAGTTATCATGATGACCAGTGAGTATCTCACCATACACAGTAATATTCAGTTATCATGATGACTAGTGAGTATATCATCATACACAGTAATATTCAGTTATCATGATGACCAGTGAGTATCTCACCATGCACAGTAATATTCAGTTATCATGATGACTAGTGAGTATATCATCATACACAGTAATATTCAGTTATCATGATGACTAGTGAGTATCTCATCATACACAATAATATTCAGTTATCATCATGACCAGCGAGTATCTCACCATACACAGTAATATACAGTTATCATGATGACTAGTGAGTATATCATCATACACAGTAATATTCAGCTATCAAGATGACAAGTGAGTATCTCATAATACACAGTAATATTCAGTTATCATGAGGACCAGCGAGTATCTCATCATACACAGTAATATTCAGTTATCATGATGACTAGTGAGTATCTCATCATACACAGTAATATTCAGTTATCATGAGGACCAGCGAGTATCTCATCATACACAGTAATATTCAGTTATCATGATGACTAGTGAGTATCTCATCATACACAGTAATATTCAGTTATCATGATGACTAGTGAGTATCTCATCATACACAGTAATATTCAGTTATCATGATGACCAGTGAGTATCTCATCATACACAGTAATATTCAGTTATCATGAGGACCAGCGAGTATCTCATCATACACAGTAATATTCAGTTATCATGATGACTAGTGAGTATCTCATCATACACAGTAATATTCAGTTATCATGAGGACCAGCGAGTATCTCATCATACACAGTAATATTCAGTTATCATGATGACCAGCGAGTATATCACCATACACAGTAATATTCAGTTATCATGATGACCAGCGAGTATATCACCATACACAGTAATATTCAGTTATCATGATGACCAGCGAGTATATCACCATACACAGTAATATTCAGTTATCATGATGACCAGTGAGTATCTCATCATACACAGTAATATTCAGCTATCAAGATGACAAGTGAGTATCTCATCATACACAGTAATTTTCAGTTATCATGATGACTAGTGAGTATCTCATCATACACAGTAATATTCAGTTATCATGATGACCAGTGAGTATCTCATCATACACAGTAATATTCAGTTATCATGATGACTAGTGAGTATCTCACCATGCACAGTAATATTCAGTTATCATGAGGACCAGCGAGTATCTCACCATGCACAGTAATATTCAGTTATCATGATGACCAGCGAGTATCTCATCATACACAGTAATATTCAGTTATCATGATGACCAGCGCGTATCTCATCATACACAGTAATATTCAGTTATCATCATGACCAGCGAGTATCTCACCATACACAGTAATATTCAGTTATCATGATGACTAGTGAGTATCTCATCATACACAGTAATATTCAGTTATCATGAGGACCAGCGAGTATCTCATCATACACAGTAATATTCAGTTATCATGATGACCAGTGAGTATCTCATCATACACAGTAATATTCAGCTATCAAGATGACAAGTGAGTATCTCATCATACACAGTAATATTCAGTTATCATGATGGCTAGTGAGTATCTCATCATACACAGTAATATTCAGTTATCATGAGGACCAGTGAGTATCTCATCATACACAGTAATATTCAGCTATCAAGATGACAAGTGAGTATCTCATCATACACAGTAATATTCAGTTATCATGATGACCAGCAAGTATCTCATCATACACAGTAATATTCAGTTATCATGATGACCAGCAAGTATCTCACTATACACAGTAATATTCAGTTATCATGATGACCAGTGAGTATCTCATCATACACAGTAATATTCAGTTATCATGATGACTAGTGAGTATCTCACCATACACAGTAATATTCAGTTATCATGATGACTAGTGAGTATCTCACCATACACAGTAATATTCAGTTATCATGATGACCAGTGAGTATCTCACCATACACAGTAATATTCAGTTATCATGATGACCAGTGAGTATCTCACCATACACAGTAATATTCAGTTATCATGATGACCAGTGAGTATCTCACCATACACAGTAATATTCAGTTATCATGATGACCAGCGCGTATCTCATCATACACAGTAATATTCAGTTATCATGATGACCAGTGAGTATCTCACAATACACAGTAATATTCAGTTATCATGATGACCAGTGAGTATCTCATCATACACAGTAATATTCAGTTATCAAGATGACCAGCGAGTATCTCACCATACAAAGTAATATACAGTTATCATGATGACCAGTGAGTATCTCACCATACACAGTAATATACAGTTATCATGATGACCAGCGAGTATCTCATCATACACAGTAATATTCAGTTATCATGAGGACCAGCGAGTATCTCATCATACACAGTAATATTCAGTTATCATGATGACCAGTGAGTATCTCATCATACACAGTAATATTCAGCTATCAAGATGACAAGTGAGTATCTCATCATACACAGTAATATTCAGTTATCATGATGACTAGTGAGTATCTCATCATACACAGTAATATTCAGTTATCATGATGACCAGCGAGTATCTCACCATACACTGTAATATACAGTTATCATGATGACTAGTGAGTATCTCATCATACACAATAATATTCAGTTATCATGATGACCAGCGAGTATCTCATCATACACAGTAATATTCAGTTATCATGATGACTAGTGAGTATCTCATCATACACAGTAATATTCAGTTATCATGAGGACCAGCGAGTATCTCACCATACACTGTAATATACAGTTATCATGATGACTAGTGAGTATCTCATCATACACAATAATATTCAGTTATCATGATGACCAGCGAGTATCTCATCATACACAGTAATATACAGTTATCATGATGACTAGTGAGTATCTCATCATACACAGTAATATTCAGTTATCATGATGACCAGCGCGTATCTCACTATACACAGTAATATACAGTTATCATGATGACCAGCGCGTATCTCACCACACACAGTAATATTCAGTTATCATGATGACCAGCGGGTATCTCACAATACACAGTAATATATTTTGTGCATCAACCAATCAGCAGGTTACTCCCAGTAATGCATTGCTGCTCCTGATCCTACCTAGATATGCTTTTCAACTAAGGATACCAATAGACTGAAGCTATTTAGATAATAGAAGCAAATTGGAAAGTTGTTTACAATCACATGTTGTGTCTAAATCATAAAAGAAAAATGTTGGCTTTCATGTCCCTTTAATGATAAGAAGAAAATATCAAAGCATACATGATGTATATTTATATAATCTGCACATATGTAAAAATGTGTTAGTGTTGTCTAAATGTAGCAAAAAACTGTCAAGCACTACCCAGGGGCAGAATACAAAATGGCCATGACCCTAAGATTACATTTAAATGAAGATATTAAGAATCAAAGGAATATCTTCAAATACTCATAAATTAAGAGATTTGTATTACAATGTAATCCCAACACTGATTTGTGATTCTTATTTTAAAATAACAAGAAAATTGAATTAGAGTATCCATATTAATATAGATCAATGTGAATGGATTAGGTAATGTTATGTTCAAGTTTGTAAGACAAAGGTAAATTATAATGAGACTTACTATACTGTGACGAACACGGGCTCGAGGTTCCAGCACCGACATCCATATCTGTAAAAGATTCAATCAGGATTGGATATCATTAATACAAATCAGGCCATGGACACGAACAATCAGATCTTTTTTTTCAAATTGACAAAGTTAAATAATATTTTTATTCACGTGAGTTCATTGTCTTCAAAATTAATTTATAAATAAAGAGATCATGTATTCTTATTTCCAATCTTTTATGTTGTTGACTGTCGCGTTAAGTAATTTTTTGTCTTTTTGCATTGTTATCAATTGTTAGACATTGTTAAATTTTTATTTTGATATTGCTAGTATAGCCTTCACATATATACTAATTAACGTATACATTTGACCAACATGTCTAAAGTAATGCTACTGTTACAGCAAACACATGTTCGCGTCTCTGCGCAATTATATCTTTCTTGATCATTGTGCAATTATTAAAATCGTAATTGCGCATTCGTGATTCAGAATTGATTTGGATATAGTAGTGTGATGAGTATAATTTCTAAAGACTTCAAATATATTTGAAATTGGGTGTATTACGATATTCAAATCGGATATTTGTAAAGATTGAATGATACCAATTAATATTTATAACTTTTGTATGCTTCGATATTCAATGTATGAAATGGTGGATGATAGGGATTTCACGGATGCACAATTCCATTTTAGCTCTGTGACGCATATTCTGGAGAGTGCAAGAAACATCATTCCTATTTCATGTGTGATTAATCTAATTTCAGATATCTAAACATCATATGTAGCGTGTGTTGTGAGATCTATATAGGTTGAATATATGACTATATACATATTGCTTAAAGGGCCATGAAACCCACATTTTTTCTTTCATGATTTAGAAAGAGAATGCAATTTAAAACAACTTTCTAATTTACTTATATTATCTAATTTGTTTTAATCTCTTGATATTCTTTGCTGAAAAGCATATCTAGATAGGTTCAGGTGCTGCTGATTGGTGGCTGCACATAGATGCCTTGTGTAATTGGCTGACCCATGTGCATTGCTATTTCTTTAACAAATGATATCTAAAGAATGAAACAAATTAGATAATAGAAGTAAATTTGAATGATGTTTAAATTTGTATTCTCTGTCTGAATAATGAAATAATATTTTGGGTTTAATGTCCCTTTAAGGACAAATCCATTAGGAATAGGTGGTAACAAGGGTAACAGAAATACTTATAGAAATTTGATACACCCCAACAGGTAAAGAGTATAATTGTTAGAAATTATATTTGGATATATCTATAGTTAACTGACCCTTCAAATGACTCCACTAGAGTGAAAAGTCATCAGTATGGCATACAATAACTAGCTTTGTATAAATGTGAAATTAATTTACATTTTCTTTAAAGATAATTTAAACTAGATTACCTTTCAAATAATGAAACCATAATAAATAACCTATATTTATTTTAAGAATGTTTTTGTTACCTAAGAAAGATTAGCGATATTAGAATGTAAATATAACATTAAACTACACTGTCACTTCAATGTAACAAGTTAAACACTTTCATATCTTAAAAGTGAAATGAGCAAAGTTGTTATGTATAATTTATACTGCATATCCTCGTCATAAACATTTTATGATTTTGACATCTCAAAATCACACAATCAAATCATATCTAACTCCACCTTAACTTTTGTAAGATACTTGACTTTTACATTATCTGCTTAAGCTGTGTTAATATTTTTTCATTCAAAAAATAATCTAAATGAGTATATTTGATATCAGGCATGTGCTTGCAAAATAGATACTTTAACAGTCATGGAACTAATATTTTGTTTACATGTCAGAATATTTGATGGATGTATTTTAAAAAAATAATTATTGAATATAAGAAAGAAAAAAATTTATAAAACATTAATCAATTAGGTTATTTAATGAACACATGACTAACAAAATATTCAGTAAATATAATAATTGTAAATTCATCTTCTGTCTATGCTCTAACATGTATTGTTTGTCTTGATATTAAAGACAGGTTCAGACCGGAGATCTATATCTATCCATCTATCTACACATCATTTGAAATTAATCACATTAAATTGTCTAATCAAGAGTTGAATTACAAAATAAATGCATAATATCAAATTTTAAAGAAAAATAATATACCTAAATGTCAACTATAAAATGTATTCCTTTATCTAGAAGATAAAGAGAACAAGAGGGGCGCCTTATGTGCATATCAATATGCTATATAATAATGTAAATCCAAGTGGGTACTCACATGCGACTATAGTACACTTATGTACTGGCAGGTGCGGGCTGGAGTCTTAGAGTGTACCAGCTAACCCTTTCAGTAGAACCAGATGATCTCACAATGAAGCAGTTAATTAGTCTGCTCTCCTCATAGACAAAGCCAGAGCTGTATAGAAAATAATAAAGAACAAGAGGGGCGCCTTATGTGTGCATCAATATATCCATATATGTGAAATCAAAGAAAAAAAGACAAATGGGTACTCACAATTGGCCCAAGTACACTTATGTACTAGTAGGTGGAGTTCACATATGACAGACAGCACACACCTGATGCACGTGATGGAGGGCTACTTCAAACGCCACTCTGTAATGTAGTAACAACAGAAGTCCACATCAATAATTTGACGTTGCATTTGCTGCTGGGTGTCTATGCTGTATGAAGCTGTAAAGGATAAATAAATGCTATAAAGCTTTAAAAACCCTTTTCCTTCAAATTATTGATGCTGTGGACTTCTGTTGTTACTATGTACTAGTAGGAGCTGGATGGTATCTTCAGGTGTACCAGCTAAACCTCTCCAGGTGCATTGTAGATAGTGCAGGGGGATCTTTGTCACAATATGTGCTGATGGATAGTCAGAAGCAGTGTGTAAAACTGCTATAGAAGGTAATGAACCAAAGCTTGCATTAAACAAGTTCAATTTATTAAAACAAATATTGATAAGTTTAAAATAATAGCAAGCAAAATTTAAAATCATACAACGCGTTTCTCAACCTAGCATGGGTTGTTTCATTAGGCATAGTGATCCTTCTAAATGACTATTCATTTATACAGAGCTTGATCCAATAGTGAATCAGGACACACCCCTAAGGGGCGTTACTAAGCCTGTTATTAATTAGTGTATAACAGGCTAATAAAATCAATGTATACATATGTATAAAAAAATCACAGTACTTAATAATATTGGCAATGTGAACGTGTCTTTGTATGTTTTTTGAAGTCAGCACAGTTGAAAGACAATACCACATACATGATCACATTGGTATTCTTCACTTTCAGTCTGGGATTCTTCACTTTCAGTCTGGGATTCTTCACTTTCAGTCTGTAGATGAAGTCATCTCCCTAATGGAAAATAAAGTGTAAATAAAATCATTAATACAAATGTGTGACTTGGTTCTGCATCCCCCCCTAACCATTTCCTAAACTATTTAGATAGCTTACTAAGTGTATGTAGCGTATTTTGTGTTATGTTCTATCAATAAAGTGTGAAGTTGAGTCATATACATTGTGCAGACTTAACCTCTGATGTATGACTTTAGCAATACTATGTGCTTCAGAGTATCTCTTTCTGACTATCTAAAAATCTAATAGTGTGTAAACTAAATAATACATTTAAAATTGTATGCCATATGATGGATCATTGTGCAAAATCCCCCCCCCCAGTCCATACATTGTGTATACTTACCATCTGATGTTGTCTTTGAAAATCAGGTGGCGAAATCATTACAGGAGCCAATGCCAGAATCATCTGATGTATAAATTACCTATGATAAGATACATATAAAATTAAATTTGGATATAATCATTTGTTGAACAATCCTAACATGTTTGCACAATTCTCTACTTCTCATTTCCCTAAAATTCACACATATTCGCAATGCTCCTATATAACTTCTAGTATTTACCGTCTGAAGTTGCGGTTGATGATGTTGTCTCTGACATTGAGCCCCTTGTCCTTGAATGGCCCCTCTAGAACTGGGTTGTCCTCCTCATCTTGGAGGAGGGCTTGGAGCGCCTGGATGGCCTGCAGCATACCAGCCCGCTGAGCTATGTTATGAATGATGCTGCAGGCTATAACAATCTTTGCCACCTTCCTAGGGCTGTATTGGAGGGCTCCTCCAGACCTGTCCAGGCATCTTAAGCGCATTTTGAGGAGCCCAAACATCCTCTCCACTACAGCCCTAGTCTGATTGTGTGCGTGATTGTAGCACTCCTGGGCCTCGTCTGCTGGGTTACGCAACGGCATAATAAGCCAAGGCCGGCTCATGTAACCCAAATCACCTATAAATAATGAACATAACAAAATGTCAAATATTACAAATATCGTAAAAATTATTATATTAAAGTACATTTCAATAAGATACAATACATTTGTGTACACGAAAATCACATAAACTAGACATTTGCTGAAAGAGAAATAAATGGTTAAATCACATCCTATAGCTGCACATTTAAGCTAGGACATGCTACATATGCATTTTCGCATAAACTAGACATTTGCTGAAAAATAAATAAATGGTTAAATCGCATTCTATAGCTGCAAATTTAAGCTAGGACCTGCTACATATCTGTTTGGAGCTAAAACTAGACATTCGCTGAAAGAGAAATACATGGTTAACACACATCCTATATCTGCACATTTAAGCTAGGACATGCTACATATGCGTTTTTTGCATAAACTAGACATTTGCTGTAAGATAAATAAATGATTAAATTGCATCCTATAGCTGCACATTTAAGCTAGGACCTGCTACATATTTGTTTGGAGCTAAAACTAGACATTTGCTGAAAGAGACAATTAAATGTTTAACTCGCATCCTATAGCTGCACATGTAAGCTATGACTTGCTACATATGCATTTTTCACATAAACTAGAAATTTGCTGAAAAGTAAATCAATGGTTAAATCGCATCCTATAGCTGCAAATTTAAGCTAGGACCTGCTACATATCTGTTTGGAGATAAAACTAGACATTTGCTGAAAGAGACAAATAAATGGTTAAATCGCATTCTATAGCTGCACATTTTGCACATTGATGGAGGCGCCAATGGTGCAGATCAATGGTGGTTTGAGGAAGATGTTAACCAGTGAAATACAGGGTACTCACATGTATTGGAGGCAATCACTTATGCCTATAGAGACGGGCTGGATTTTAACAGCAATCCAGCTGGCTGGTCTATGAACAGTGTGACGCATTTCTCAGATATACTGTTTCCTCAGGTAAACAGTATATCTGAGAAACGCGTCACACTGTTTCTCCACTAGCCATACATTATTTGGCACTAAGATGAGTGGTAAACCTTTTTTTTTATAGTTTTTAATAAAAATGTTTTTATGTAAATCCACTCTGAGTGCTGTGTATGGTATTCTGCTATACTACTTGTAGAGTGAAAAGGCTCTGACACCCACACATTGCCATTGGACCATAGACCAGCCAGCTGGATTGCTGTTAAAATCCAGCCCGTCTCTATAGGCATAAGTGATTGCCTCCAATACATGTGAGTATCCTGTATATCACTGGTTAACATCTTCCTCAAACCACCATTGATCTGCACCATTGGCGCCTCCATCTATTGCTTTTATTTCTAGATTCTCTCCTATTGGATGTTGGTAGAGAGCTGCCTCTAGGACCAGCTAGCTGGACTGCTGATGAAATCCAGCCCGCCCCTATTGGCATAATTGATTGCCTTCATCATTTGTGAGTACCTTGTGTTCACACCATATCGGCACATTATAATAACCATCATTGATCTGCACTGATCTGATCTTGGCGCCTCTTTCTTGTTGTCTTTTTTTCTAACATTTTGCACATTACACAAACACAACTGTTTTTGAACATTACAGTGGCAATTGTCTAAATTCTGAACCGTTCTGTGCACAAGTACTCACCAACGAGCCACCCATCAGGAAACTGTCTGTCCTCAAACTGCTGCCAGAGTGAGGACTGCCTGAGGATACGGCATCATGACAAGCCCCGCCGAAATTCGCACACACATTCATAATCCGCATCCATGAGTCGCAAACGAACTGCACGTTGAGACTATGAAAATGTTTGCGATTTCGGAAGGCTGGTCATTTGCTAGAGCACGCAGCGCATTGTGGGTGCAATGTATTGCTCCCAACACATTGGGCATTCAAGCTATTGGTCTCTATTTATCAAGCTGTCAACCGCAAATACGCTGGAATTCTGCAGCGTATTTGTGGCGAGCCTGATTCGCCTTAGTTATCAATAATAATGATCGGAACAGCCAATAGAATGCGAGCTCAATCTGATTGAAGATGACTCAAGGTAGGAAGATCTTCAGGGGGGTAGTGTTAGGTTTATTTAAGGGGGGTTTGGGTTACAGTAGGGTGTGTGGGTGGTGGGTTTTAATGTTGGGGGGGTTGTATTTTTATTTTACAGGCAAAAGAGCTGTTTTCTTTGGGGCATGCCCCGCAAAAGGCCCTTTTAAGGGCTGGTAAGGTAATAGAGCTGGTATCTTTTAAATTTAGAAATTTTTAGAGGGAATTTTTTTATTTTGGGGGGCTTTGTTATTTTATTAGGGGGCTTAGAGTAGGTGTAATTAGCTTAAAATTGTTGTAATATTTTTATAATGTTTGTAAATTATTTTTTTATTTTTTGTAACAGTTCTTTTTTTATTTTTGTACTTTAGTTAGTGTATTTATTTGTAGGTATTTGTATTTCATTTATTTAATGATAGTGTAGTGTTAGGTTTAATTGTAACTTAGGTTAGGATTTATTTTACAGGTAATTTGGTAATTATTTTAACTAGGTAGCTATTAAATAGTTATTAACTATTTAATAGCTATTGTACCTGGTTAAAGTAAATACAAAGTTGCCTGTAAAATAAATATTAATCCTAAAATAGCTACAATATAATTATTATTTATATTGTAGCTATATTAGGGTTTATTTTACAGGTAAGTATTTAGCTTTAAATATGAATAATTTATTTAATAAGAGTTAATTTATTTTGTTAGATTTAAATTATATTTAATTTAGGGGGGTGTTAGTGTTAGGGTTAGACTTAGCTTTAGGGGTTAATACATTTATTAGAGTAGCGGTGAGGTCCGGTCGGCAGATTAGGGGTTAATAATTGTAGGTAGGTAGCGGCAACGTTGGGGGGGCAGATTAGGGGGTAATAAATATTATGTAGGAGTCGGCGGTGTTAGGGGCAGCAGATTAGGGGTACATAGGGATAACGTAGGTTGCGGCGGTGGACTGTGTTAAAAATAATATGCAGGGGTCAGCAATAGCGGGGGCAGCAGATTAGGGGTTAATATATAAGTGTAAGGTTAGGGGTGTTTAGACTTGGGGTTCATGTTAGGGTGTTAGGTGCAGACATAGGGAGTGTTTCCCCATAGGAAACAATGGGGCTGCGTTAGGAGCTGAACGCTGCTTTTTTTTTTTCAGCTCAAACTGCCCCATTGTTTCCTATGGGGGAATCGTTCACAAGCACGTTTTTGAAGCTGGCCGTGTCTGTAAGCACCGCTGGTATTGAGAGTTGCAGTGGCGGTAAATTATGCTCTACGCTCCCTTTTTGGAGCCTAACGCAGCCCTTCTGTGAACTCTAAATGCCAGCAGTATTTAAAAGGTGCGGGGGGGAAAAATACACGCGTAGCTAACGCACCCCTTTGGCCGCAGAACTCTAAATCTAGCCGTAAGTATGTTATTACACATACAAATCTATGTGTTATTACATATACAAATCTATATGTTATTACACATACAAATCTAAGTATGTTATTACAGATACAAATCTATATGTTATTACACATACAAATCTATATGTTATTACACATACAAATCTATATGTTATTACACATACAAATCTATATGTTATTACACATACAACTCTATATGTTATTACACATACAAATCTATATGTTATTACACATACAAATCTATATGTTATTACACATACAAATCTATATGTTATTACACATCTCCCATTACTTATTCCAATCCGGTCCTTATGCAAGAAATAGACTCCTAGGGTTTATGTAACATAAATACGCAAGTATACATATTTTTTACAAAAGTACCTATGTTAATTAGGCTTGTTTGAGGTGTAAATTGCAGTAAATCATAATATTGCTTATATTATCACTTGCAATATTCATATCTCAGTGGTTTATGTGACTTCAACAAGTTATATGACAAAATACTGAGCTGTCCATGTCAACTTTCATTAGTTAAAAACAAAAGGCTGATAATTTCCCTTCTACTATTTTATTTAGCTCTCTTGAGTGTACAGATCTACAAGCACCCTTATAACTAGCGACAATCTCTAATACATTATTAAGGGACGAAAAATGTCCAGTTTGAAGGTTACTGACAAATAGCAGCTTAACACTAGAATCTACCTATCTTCTAATATAATTGATTCTTCTGTCGTTAGGTACAGGGCCCATACCCGAGTGACAGGGTCTAACTATCTAAAATAGGGGACTACAAATTTTCATCTATTATGGCATTATTGCCCCTGCACTTAGACTCCAAACCACCATAGGTTCTACTTATATTAAGGCTACAACCTTATCATTCTGGTCTTTATAGTTCCATTGTACTACAGAGATAACACAAATATTACTATTAAGTAACTTGAGATGACTATAACTATTAAACACAACTCACATTCTGCAATCCCTGGGCAGCTCTAGATGTAATTGGTACCCACCTGACCAGTTTTTAATTGTTATGTAGTAAATAAGAGGAATTAACCAAATTTGAAAGAGAGACTTTAATCCATATTTATAGATAGTAAACTACACTCTCATATAAACCCCCAAAGACCTTACTTATACACCTACACCGAATATTCTTTATCACGCTGTCCGGAAGAACCACCCCCACCAATTTATATATAAGTACCTGGGTATTATCTGGATTTTACCCGGTTACCTAGAGCGCGGTGTCCCTTGTAATATAACCGCAGTCACTCTTATAATTATAAACATAAGCTTACATGTATATTATTATTTAGGAAGTATGATTTATATATTAATTGTTACTTTACCTTCCTTATTCCTTCAGAGATTTGGTATGTCCTTATCATTGATTTGTCTGGTAAACTAATATTTTATTGTCTAAAACATACTGCTAAAGCTACAACAGAGTTAGATTTTCTTTACATAGTGGTTTCATTTTTCATGATGCAATAATGATTATAAATCTTTGTAGTTTTCCTGTCCTGTTTTCACATTGATGTAAACATTTGTGAGACTTATACAAAATCCTCAGCAGAGTTACTTAAGCTTATATGGGTCCATAAACAGCCCTTTGGAGTTATGGAGGTTTATATATTCTTATATTTTCCCTAAAAATTGAGGTTACATTTTTACTGTTTATTAGCATCACGGTTAATGATGTTGTTTTGGTCTATGGATATTACATAGTGATGTGTATTCCAATTTAATAACCTGTACTAGCAGATAACAGCAAGATAATTATTGATGCATCCAATGTAGAGGATATTGAACATTTGCTTCATGTTAATAATAATAACTAGTATTTATATAGCGCCTTTCTCCCAGTGGGACTCAAAGCGCTTTTTCAGCGCTCGCTCTCGGAATTAACCAAATCGGCAGCTGAATAGTAGTTATTATTACCCAATTTAATGGTACTCATTTTATCGACCTCGGAAGGATGAAGGGCTGACTCGGCCCTGCCGGGATTTGAACCTGTGACCTTGGATCTTTTAAACAGGCTTTTTAAAAGATTGACCAACTGAGCTACCTCACCGGCTTGTTGTATTTTATTTTTTTGAATAACCTCAATAAAAAAAACATTGCCCTTAAAAGGGCAATCAGCTATTTTACAGCTCAAAAAAACCCTAATCTAATAACAAAAAGTCACCCTAAAAAAATAAAAAAAAGCCTAAGACTAAGCCCCAAATAGGTACTCACCGTTCCTGGAGTCCAGCGGTGAAGGTCTTCTTCCAGGTGGCTCCATCATCTTCTATCTTCATCCGGAGTGAAGGTGGCCCGGAGCTGAGGTGCGGAGCGGTCTTCCCCAATGCACGGATCCTCAGCGGCGGTCCTCAGCAGCGGGTTCTCAGCGGTGGTCCTCAGCGGTGGTCTTCAGCGGTGGCAATCCTCAGCGGCGTGGAGGCTCTTCTTCATCTGATCTCCGTTGTACACTAAAATTTAAATGGAAGGTACCGCATTTAATTTGGGGTACCTTGCACTCTATGGGACCGGGTCCATAGAGGCAGATTGTTTGCAGAGTGTGTTTTACAAGTGTGTGGAGACCACATCATCACATGCTGTCCTTGTTGATTACATTGGTTGGTTTTTGCGATGTGATGTCCAAACTGTTCTCCTAATCTCAAACAAAATGACCATTACAATTATACATGATGGTATATCACTGTTTTGTTGCCAACAGCACAGCTTAAAGGGACAGCCATAATATAAATTTTTATTGGTTACAAAGAAAACAATTTATTACAGATTTTCAAGTTTGGAATAACAAGACTTTTATAGAAATACAGGTTTTACTTTTGTAATTAACCTTGTATCTATGCCTCTGCAAAATTACCCCTTTTTTCTGTTCTCTTGACAGACCTGCATTCCAGACAATCCATGATCACTCAAGGGTAAATATACTGCATTAGATCAATGTTTTCTATATGAAACACATTAACTAATGCCTTCTAGTGGTCAAATTGCAATCAGATTACATGCACTCTTTAAGGTCTAAGAAATGAGATGAGAAACCTCCTAGGTTTATCTTTCAAATAAGAACACCAAGAGAATAAAGATAATTTGGGGAAAAAAATTCATGTTAAAAAATTATGAAAATTGCATTTCCATATTGAAATCTAATGTTTTGCTTGACTTGGCTGTCCCTTTAAACAATAACATATGCTAACATATACTAATCCTTAGAGCTTGTTGGTATATCTACACTTGTTAAAACAAGAACATTTTAGAATTTGATACTAAGCCTGTATGCCATATTTCTCTCCACGTGTTAAATAAACTTTATTTTTTAAAGCTACATTATAGTCTTTGAATTTTGAAAGAAAGACATTTAGTTTAGAAGGTTTATGAAAGCAGAACATTTGCTTACATGATTTTCAGAGAGTCTAACATTAAACACCATTTTCACTTACTCACATTCTTTGACTCATTATATTGTTAGCCTTTGCAGACAGGTTTATCTAGGAATGCTCTGCTGATTGGTGGCTGCATATACCTACCAATTGACATTGGCTCATCCATGTGTTTAATTAAAATATAGTAGTGTATTGATGCTCATTCAACACATTATACCAAGAGACTTAAAGGGACACTGACCAAACTTTTTTTATTTAGTGATTCAGATAGAACATGCAATTGTAAAACAATTTCTAATTTACTCCTATTCATTTTTCTTCGTTCTCTTGCTTTCTTTATTTGAAAAAGAAGGCATGTAAGCTATTTTTTGTGTTCAGAACCATGGAAAGTACTTGTTTATTGGTAGCTGAATTTACCCACCAATCAGCAAGAACAACACAGTGTGTTCAACAAAAATGGGCTGGCATCTAAATTTACATTCTTGCATTTCAAATAAAGATACTTAGAGAATGAAATGATTTTGATAATAGGAGTAAATTTAATTACAATTGCATGCTCTATCTGAATCACGATAGAAAAAATGTGAGGTCAGTGTCCCTTTAAGCACATTGGAGAATAGAAGAAATGGAAAACCTGGTTTAAAAATGTATTTGAAAATAAAACATTTTATAAAAAAGGGTTTCATGTCCTTTGAAGAGTTACATTGGAAATATATGTTCCCAATACTAGATTTGGAGATCAACAATGTGGAAACCATACATGACACAATACTGAGCATTTACATTATTAAAAATATCAGGACATAACATCTAGAATAAGTAGACATCTCATATACATTTATCATATGATAAAGGTCAACGCATATTGAATATATTATTCAAACACAAAAGCGCATCTTTAAACACAACACATTATTTATTTTGAAAAATGAAAATATTGTTTACAAACATATTAAACAAGATGGAGTATATTCATGGATTTGCACTTGCCTCAAAATGTATTCGGCATGAAAAACATATTGCCCTCATTCGTTTCTTCAACGAGATAGCCATCAAAAGATATTTTTGTGTTCTTTATCAGCTATGGTTCAACAATCTACATGACTGACACAATCCATAAACCATTAAAGTCATGGTTTTAAACCTGTGTTCTCTTTCACAAACGTAGGTTACAAGGAAATTAAAATATTGCGGGAGAACGTAATCCAATCAGACGGATTTAACACCTTGGCATGTGACGTCTTAAGCAACATGGCGCATCCGAGATCGCGTAAAAAATGTCACCCTTGTCCTCCTATCAAAGGTGCATCCGAGATCGCGTAAAAAACGTCATCCTATTAAAGGTGCACCGAGTTCGCGTAAAAACGTCATCCTATCAAAGGCGCATCCGAGATTGCTTAAAAACGTCATCCTATCAAAGGTGCATCCAAGATCGCGTAAAAAGTCATCCTATCAAAGGCGCATCCGAGATCGCGTAAAAACGTCATCCTATCAAAGTCTGCATTTTACAGCTTTGAATGTCAATAAGAAACATATTTATATTTTAAAAACTAGTATGTGCTATATTGTTATCTATGAAGCGTGTTTATTTCATGTAATGCAGAGCTTCACATAATATCACGTTAGATAATGTAATACTGTGATATATGAAATATAATCCATTCTTGGTAATAAGTATATATTTCATTAGAATAGGAGGATTCAGAAAAATTTAGGAAGAAGCAGGGTTTAAATGGACATGAAACACACATTTTATGTTACACGATTATGTAAGAGATTTAAATTTTAACGACCTTTCAAATTTAATGATATTTTAATTTGCTTCTTTCTCTTGTTGTCTTTTGATGAAATGGGTTTCGAGGTAATCTCAAAAGCTGCAAACAACCTATGTTCTAAATGCTGATTGGTGGCTGCATATATATATATATATACCGACTGTCATTGGTTCACCTATGAAATTAGTAGTGCACTGATACTCATTTTAAAAATTAGACCAAGAGACTGAATTAAATTTGATAATTGAAGTTAATTTTTTTTTTTTTAAATATGTTAGACATGAAGGATCAAATACATTTATTGGTTCAAAGTCCCTTTAAGGATTAACAACATAACATATTTTATAAAAAATGACAGGAAAAAATAAATATGAAAAATAACACATTAATACATTAAATTTTATTATGATGTCTGAAAAGTTAAATAAATAATATAAGTGACAAAAAAGTCAGAATGATAAATCAGCCCCATTGGAGCCATCTGACAAGGTGACATAGTGCATCAAAGTCCTTGGAGGGAGTTTACAAGGCAAACACAGCCCCATTGGAGCCATCTGACAAGGTGACATAGTGCATCAAAGTCTTTGGAGGTAGTTGACAAGGCAAACAGAACCCCATTGGAGCCATCTGACAAGGTGACATAGTGCATCACAGTCCTTGGAGGGAGTTTACAAGGCAAACACAGCCTCATTGGAGCCATCTGACAAGGTGACATAGTGCATCACAGTCCTTGGAGGGAGTTGACAAGAGAAACAAAGGCCAACACAGTCCCATTGGAGCCATCTGACAAGGTGACATAGTGCATTACAGTTCTTGGAGGGAGTTGACAAGGCAAAGACAGCCCCATTGGAGTCATCTGACAAGGTGACATAGTGCATCACAGTCCTTGGAGGGAGTTGACAAGGGCAAAGGCCAACACAGCCCTTAGTATAGATCTGACAAGGTGAAATAGTGCAACAGGCACAACAAAAACTAGAAAACTGACCAAATGGCAACAATAAACCTACAAAAAAACAAAATAACATGTGGATGGAAGATTCATATCTGCGCCCTCGGTCCATCCCCGGGTCCTGCACTTATGGGGTATCAGTATCACCTTCATCGTTCTGTGCATTACCACCTGCGTCTTCATTCCTTGACCCTAAACGCATTACACATTCTAGAGTCAATTCCTGAAGCCGCAAATGGACACGCATGCTGTCATGAATCCTTCCCAGCAACCTAAAAAAAATAAAAAATTACAGAACATAATAAAAATAGAGCAAAGTAATTAAAATCAAAATCATTATTATAATTAAATCTGCTATATAGAAGATTTACACATTCAATATGTTCTGCAGAGATAAACTAATAAGATATTAAGACAAATCAAAACCCTCTCAATCTTCAAAAATATGTTTCTTAAGTTTATGGCACACTGTGAAAAGGGCAGTGATACCAAATAAAAAATTATTGGCATATATACATAATAGATATTCAACATCTACGCAATATCATTTAGATATTTTAAAATGTGGATGTTGATTTTTAAAAATGAAGATCGGAAACATTTACATTAATAAAATAAAGAAAAGGTTTTTCAAAAACGTTTTAAATTTTTTATTTATTTATGTATAATTAGATCATTATAATGTCCCTTTACTAAAGTATGTTATAATGTTGATTTGTACTGATACTTACATCGGTGGCTGGGAAGGACTATCCGACACCCAGGACAATGAAGGTGGGGACTGGGGTAAAAGTCTTGATGGGGAGGGATGGGGCAAGGTGGGTGACTGGGTTGCCGCTCTGGTGGAGCCTGCACAGCCGGGGAGTCAGGGGCCTGGTGAGTTGGTGGCTGTGCAGGTGGGGGAGATCTAAGGTTGGCCAAATGGGAAGAGCAGCGAAGGGGACAATTATTCTTTTTTTGGAGGGACAGGGCACAAAGAAGAATGGGAAGGGCCGGGGTGGGCTCTGGATAGGAAGGGGTGGGAGGGGCTTCTGGCTGGGGGGGGCGAGAGGCTGATGCCCAGAAGTGGAAGGTCCATCTAAAATATATTAAAAATATATATACATATATGATATTAAAATATTTGATTATCTTTAAAAAAAACAAGATGAAGGTTAATTAAAATTTGGATTCTTGTTCTCTCAAAATATTTAGACAAAGTCCCAATAATGACTATGTTTTAAGTGATTGACTGATTTGAATCCAATATAACTAATAAGAAGAATTAATTTATCATTTAAACTCTGACTGTTCACTGTTATTTTTCATGTAACATTTCATGAATACATTACAAGTCAACATTATGTGCTAATATTTATGATTTTATAATATATTTATGTTTTTGCAAATATTTGGATATGCATGTATGCATTTGAGATTGAAATGCAATAGAGTTCTTTTAGACACATGCCATGGATTGATTTTTAGAAATCCAACAATTGAATAATATGGGAGTGTTTAATATGATCTAATTCAAATGGCCACTCCACCTATCCTTTGAAACCATGTAAACACTGATTTACATATCTATTTCTGTGATTGTCTTAGTAATCTTAAATGGACTAATGTGAGGCTTGATGCTTTAATCAATTACTATTCTGAAGATATACACAGCAGATACTACCGTTCAGATTAAATATTAAGAATATAATCTTCTCTATCTGAAATTATTTTTGGTGAATCTCTCTTTTACATTAGGCTTAAATGTATGTCATCCCAATATTAATAGACACATTCCGAAATGCCTGTTTTTTATTTGATGAATTTTAATTTATTTTTGATTGAAATGGACACTCTACACTTACATTTTTAAATATTCAATTTACATATCATACATCATGAAATTAAATACAGGAATTTAAACATGATTCTGTTTTATGTATACTTGAAAGTGTTTTTGAAGTTCTAAACAATGATGACATAATGATATGGTCTGCATCTAGCCACTCAGATGAATAGCAATGACTGTCTGTACAATCAGAAGATGATTATTGGGGTTTTGCAAGGAATATACATGTGACATCATGCTGCCATTAATTAAAACTCAATACATACATTTTTAAAAACTGTTAAACATATGTTCATGCTGCATGATATAGAAAGGGGGGCAGTAGTGTATTGTAAATTATATTTCATCACATATTTTTAATGGACAAAGCTGTAGACTTTATTTTTCTTTAAGAGTATGATTTTTAAACAATAATACATGTTAGATACATGTTACATATATTTGACGTACCATCAGAATCCGAGGGAGCCACTTCCTCCTCCATCACACATGTTACATCAATCTCTGAAAAACATAATATGTTGTGTACACGTTACAAAAAAAATCTTATAACATATGTTACTGGTGCTCAATGACACACATCAATGTTGCATTGAAGAGATACTGAACCAACGTTAGGAATTACATAATTTTGATGGAGCATGCAAATGAAATTAGATTTGTAATTATCAATGACTAAGAATTACATTTTATAGTCTTTATTTTTCAAATACTCACAAAAGCTGAGTACATGGAACAATTAAGAGTTCTCATGTGTGTATCACTTGATGATTGTTGTATAAATTCAAAATAAAGATAAACATGTGCTAGCCATGTTCTGAAGCACAAAGGTATAGACTAAGAAGCTTTGAGATCTTAATCTTAAAATAAATTTTATATATATATATATATATATATATATATATATATATATATTTCATCAGAGGAGTAGATTATATGTTTTATTCAAATGGAATGCTTCATCAGAACCATGATCATAATATTTATTACAAAATACAAATTCAATGACATATGAATAAGTCAATGGACTTACCAGAAGCCTGCAAAGGCAGGTCCCCATCAGTGCTGGATCCCTCTGTGCTTGTCACAATAACTAGTTCTATTAATGAGATTAAAATATATTAGTGAACACAGTTTGGAAATCACTAAATCATATTAGTATAAAATATTCAATATAATATACGTATAAATTTGAAGACTAGATATGAACAATAAATATCTGAGTTGATCAAGGTGATATTAAAGAATATTATGTTTTGCACATATGTTGGATTTCTTACTATATTAGACATCCAATTTTTCTCATATGAATCAATGGCATATCTAAATATAACTATTGATCCCTGTTTTGAAAATAATACAGACACACACACAACACTTTGAATAACAACTGTTGACAACTACAAGATAAGCCATGTGGCACATAGATTCATTTGTGCAATGTACAGTAATCTGTTTTAGGACACAACACTAATTGATCACAATGCAATACATAATATATTTTAGAAAAAATGTCATCATGGTGCTGTTCGAATATTTTGATATATCTATAAAGGTAGTCCAAGAGTGAAAGATGTGATTTAGATATCAATATTGTTTCATCCAAACCGTAAGGATTATTTTAGATATTTGTAATTAATATTAAATAGTAAAATATCTTGATTTGACAATGTCACTGTTAAGGAATTGTCTAGTCCACATGTTGATGTAATAAATGGGATAGAGTATGCAATTCCTTTAAAAATATATAATTTCATGCTATCATCAAGAATCTTTATTTATCCTTCTCTCTTAAAGGGACATGAAACTCCAAATGTGTAATTGTATTTTTTTTTTACAGATTCAAATCCAGCCTGTGATTTAAAAAAGCTTATAAATATACTTAAATTAGGTAATTTTCTTCATTGTCTTAGCATTATTTTTAAAAGGAGCAACTATGCCCTACTGGGAGTTATCTGAAGACATTTGTTTAACCAATTAAAATATTATATAATGTGCATCAACCAATCATTAGGTTACTCCCAGTAATGCATTGCTGCTCCTGAGCCTACCTAGATATGCTTTTCAACTAAGGATACCAATAGACTGAAGCTATTTATATAATCAAATAACATTTGAAACTTGTTTAATATCACAGGTTGTGTCTAAATCATAAAAGAAAAAGGTTGGTTTTCATGTCCCTTTAATGATAAGAAGAATATATAAAAGCATATGAGATGTATATTTATATAATCTGCACATATGTAAATATGTGTTAGTGTTGTCTAAATGTAGCCAAAAACTGTCAAGCACTACCCAGGGGCATAATACTAAATGGCCATGACCCAAAGATTACATTAAAATGAAGATATCAAGAATAGAAGGAATATCTTCAAATACTCATAATTTAATATTTGTATTACAATGGAATCCAAAATCTGATTTGTGATTCTTATTTTAAAATAACATTAAAATAGATTTAGAGTATCCATATTAATAGAGATACATGTGAATGGATTAGGTAATGTTATGTCCACGTTTGTGAGACAAATGTAAATTAAAATGAGACATACTATACTGTGACGAACACGGGCTCGAGGTTCCAGCACCGACAGCCATATCTGTAAAATATTCAATCATGATTGGATATCATTAATAAAAATCAGGCCATGGACACACACAATATTTTCTTTTGGTTTTTAGAATTGACAAAGTAAAATTACATTTGTATTCACGTGAGTTCATTGTTTTCTAAATTAATTTTTTTTAAAAGAGAACATGTATTCTTATTTTCAATCTTTTATGTTGTTGACTGTCGCTTTAAGTAATTTTTTATTCTTGCATTGTCATCAATTGTTAGACATTGTTCATTTTTTTTGTGATCTTGCTAGTATGTTTTCTAATGTAGAAGATTGTAATTAAGGATACTGTATTCTTCACATATATAATAAATAACGTATACATTTGACCAGCATGTCTAAAGTAATGCCACTGTTACAGCAAACACATGTTCACGTGTCTGCGCAATTATATATTTCGTGATCATCGCGCAATTAGTCAATGCGTAATTTCGCATCTGTGATTCATAATTGATTTTGATATAGTAGTGTGATGAGTATAATTTCTAAAGACTTTGAATATATTTTCAATTGGGTGTATTACGATATTCAAATCGGATATTTGTAAAGATTGAATGATAACAATTAATATTTATAACTGTGGTATGATTCGATATTCAATGTCTGAAATGGCGGATGATAGGGATTTCACGGATGCGCAATTCCATTTTAGCTCAGTGACGCATATTCGGGAGAGCGCAAGATACATCATTCCTATTTCATGTGTGAAGATTCTAAATTTAGATATCTAAAGATCATATGTTACGTGTGTTGTGAGATCTATATAGGTTGCATATCTGACTATATACACATTTCTTAAATATATACTCAAATATTAATATATTATATGAAATATGATAATTACCTGGCTCAGCCTCTTTACTTCCTTCTCCCAGGTCACCGATTGGAGAAGCAGCTGCACTGATCTCCGGGTCTTGGGTTTTCGATCCAGCAACTGGGGAAGAAGAAGAAGTTGAGGAGCGAGAGGATGCAAATCTACGGGGGAAACAGAGATTGAGGAGGGTGCATAAAGTCTCCTCATAAGTTAGCAGGTATAGTGTCCGTGGGGGTGGATCCTGCTTTCCATCCCTCCAACGGGCTTTTACCCAATCCCTTATTAGGTGGATTTTTTTGCGTAGCTGCAACCTCATATCCCCGAATCTCCGCATGATTTGATCCTGGGTCCTCTGGATGTCACACACCGCATTAGCCGCTTGGGTGACAGACAACCAGAGGGCCTTCCTAATACTCTGCTTCGTCAACTTCTTCTTGTTCCCAAACAGATACGGATAGAACTCCTCGACCACGTTGACAAATGCAGCACTTTCTGCCCATGTGAACCTGGGAGACGTCATGCCTGCTAGTCCTAATACTAATAAATATAATATATATATATATATATATATATATATATATATATATATACGCCAGCAGGTATTAGAGAACTGACAAAAATGGCAACGTGTAATGGACTTTTATATGGTGAAGTAAACATGATATGCACCATGGGACATGGTATCTGTACATTTGATTGGATGAAATATTGAAATTTTGTTATCATGTCTGTGAGGCCATACTGACTCAAGTTATGTTTGTATGATGAACTCTGATTGGCCGTTCCTTAATGTTTCATATCTTTGTAACTTCCATACACATACCTCCTGGGGTTGCTGTTACTACATTTTGCATGTAGACTTATTTTTGTTTATGGGATTGTTATGCATATATGTGTGACGCATATTTAATATACGTGATACATTAAATCTTAATGTATTAAGTTTACATTTTGGCCTCTATTTAACAAAGTCTGGCGGACCTGATCCGACAGTGCGGATCAGGTCCGCCAGACCTCGCTGAATACGGAGAGCAATACGCTCTCCATATTCAGCATTGCACCAGCAGCTCACAAGAGCTGCTGGTGCAATGCCACCCCCTGCGGCCAATCAGCCGCCAGCAGGGAGTGTCAATCAACCCGATCGTACTCGATCGGTTTGAATTGCGGTGATGTCTGTCCGCCTGCTCAGAGAAGGCGGACAGGTTATGGAGCAGCGGTCTTTATAACTGGTGTTATTCCTCCTATGATTCTTAAATAGCGTGCACTGTGCAAACTAACCTGGATGTATGGTCTTTGAAAGGCAATTCTATTAAAAATATTAGTTTATCTTCATTAGGTGTCCTATTCATCATTTTCGATAGAGGAAAGTGAAATACCATCTTAAAAAAATGAAAACAAAATTATGAACTATAAGTGTCTCCCATTGTCCACTTACTATGTGAACGTGTTTTTGTATGGTTTTCTAACTCAGCACAGTTGAAAGACAATGACAGACATTATCACATTGGGATTCTTCACTTTCAGTCTTGTATTCTTCACTTTCAGTCTTGGAGTCTTCACTTTCAGTCTGGGAGTCTTCACTTTCAGTCTGTAGATGAAGTCATCTCCCTAATGGAAAATAAAGTGTAAATAAAATCATTACTAAAAATGTGTGACTTGGTTCTGCATCCCCCCCCCCAACCATTTCTGAAACTATTTAGATCACTAGCTTACTAAGCGTATGTAGCATCTTTTGTGTTATGTTCTAGCAATCAAGTGTGAAGCTGAGTCATACATTGTGCAGACCTAACCTCTGATGTATGACTTAGAATCACATAGTATTGCTAGAGTATCCCTTTCTGACTATCTAAAAATCTAGTAATGTGCAAACGAAATACTACATTTAAAATTGTGTGCCATATGATGGATCATTGTGCTAAATCCCCCCCCCCAGTCCGTACATTGTGTATACTTACCATCTGATGTTGTCTTTGAAAATCAGGTGGCAAAGTAATTACAGGAGCCAATGCCAGAATCATCAGATGTATAAATTACCTATGATCAAAAAAATATAAATTTTTATTAATTGCACACATATTCTCAATGCTCCTATATAACTTCTAGTATTTACCGTCTGAAGTTGTGGTTGATGATGTTTTCTCTGACATTAAGCCCCTCGTCCCAGAATGGCTCCTCTAGCACTGGGTCATCCTCCTCATTTTGGAGGAGGTCTCGGGTGCCTGGACGGCCTGCAGCATCCCAGCCCACTGAGCTATTTTATGCAGGACGCTGTAGGCTATAACCATCTTTGCCACCTTCCTAGGGTGGTATTGGAGGGCTCCTCCAGACCTGTCTAGGCATCATAACCGCATTTTGAGGAGCCCAAATATCCTCTCCACTACAGCGCTAGTCCGCTTGTGCATCCGATTGTAGCACTCCTGGGCGTCGTCAGCTGGGTTACGTATGTAACCCGAATCACCTATAAATAATGAACATAAAAAAATTTAAAATCTTACAGATATTTTTAATCTTAAAATACATTTGTAGAAGATACAATGCATTGGTGTACACGGAAATCTCATAAACGAGACATTTGCTAAAAGTGTGAAGCGTGTGAAAAATATATAAAAACCAGGTGAAAAAATCTGAAGAAGTTAGAAACAAAAATTAACAGTGATAATCCAAAGTATTAAATAAGTCAGTGTGTCCCAATAACTTGTAGTAAAAAAGTCAATAAATCAAACTTGTTTCCTGGTGGTGAGAGATCTTGATGGTGAGAAATCCGGTAGTGAGAATCTTGTTGGATCCTTAGGGGCCTATTTATTAAAGGTCTTGAGGACCTGATCCGACAGTGCGGATCAGGTCAGCAAGACCTCCCTGAATACGCTCTCCACATTTAACATTGCACCAGCAGCTCGCAAGAGCTGCTGGTGCAACGCCGCCCCCTGCTGACTCGCTGCCAATCGGCCGCCAGCAGGGAGGTGTCAATCAATCCGATCGTACTCGATCGGGTTGATTTCCGGCGATTCCTGTCCGCCTCATCAGAGCAGGCGGACAGGGTTATGGAGCAGCGGTCTTTGTTATCCTCCCACATCCGTTTTGGCCGTGTTCTCTCTCCGTATTCAGCATTGCACCAGCAGCTCACAAGAGCTGCTGGTGCAACGCCGCCCCCTGCTGACTCGTGGCCAATCGGCCGCCATCAGGGGGGTGTCAATCAACCTGATCGTACTCAATCGGGTTGATTTCTGGTGATTCCTGTCCGCCTGCTCAGAGCAGGCGGACAGGGTTATGGAGCAGCAGTCTTTGTGACCGCTGCGTCATAACTGCTGTTTCTGGCGAGTCTGCAGGCTCGCCAGAAACACGGGCCGTCAAGCTCCTTTCGGACCTTGATAGATAGGCCCCTAAGGATCCGACAAGATTCTCACTACCGGATTTCTCACCATCAAGATCTCTCACCACCAGGAAACAAGTTTGATTTATTGACTTTTTTTTACTACAAGTTATTGGGACACACTGACTTATTTAATACATTGGATTATCACTGTTAATTTTTGTTTCTAACTTCTTCAGATTTTTTCACCTGGTTTTTATATATTTTTCACACGCTTCACACTCACGCAGTGTACACAATTTTTCAATTTTTTATTATTTTTAATTTTTTTAATTTTTGTACTTTTTATTTTGTTTTGCACGTGCAAATTTTAACGCATTTTAACACAATTTGGATACATTTAAACCACAATGTTATAATTTGGATGTTATATTTTTTGCAAGTTGATAGTTGGATTTTTACATTGAGTTCTACATACCAGCATATATCTCATGGTTTCACTGTAACTATAAGTAACAATTTCATCTTACCTTAGCTGGTTTTTCATATCCGCCACATAGAACCTGATCACTCCTCAAACTGGATTCACACAAATTAGTGTGAGCGAGTAGATCATCAATATACATTATCACCACCAATTTCATTTTTAACGTTTTAAACAATTTTAGATGAATATGTTTATGTGGATCCACAATTTATAATTTAATGTATGTAATAAATGTTTGTTTATTGTAGCCTTACATTACCCTCATCAACTCAATCATTCTAAAGGCCATTAAGTCACAATAGTGACAAATACTTAATACCTTGCCCATTTGAGGCGCTCTGGACATATCCCATACATATTCCTCTATTCACAGGCCAGCTAGGTAGCCTCTGTTCAGAGCTATAGGTAACAGAAGCTTGATCTACACTCCAATTATCTGTAAATTGCATCCTAGAGCTGCACATTTAAGCTAGGACATGCTACATATCTGTTTGGAGCTAAAACTAGACATTTGCTGAAAGAGACAATTATATGGTTAAAGCGCATCCTAGAGCTGCACATTTTGCACATTACACAAACACAACTGTTTTTGAAGATTACAGTGGCAATTGTCTAACTACTTAACAATGTTGTGCACAAGTACTCACCAACGAGCCACCCATAGGGAAAATGTCTGCCCCCCAAACTGCCGCCACAGGGGCGACTGTCTTAGGATGCGGGCATCATGAAAAGCCCCGCCGAAATTCGCACACACTTGCATAATCCTCATCCGTGCATCGCAAACAAACTGCACGTTCAGGCTATGGAAGTGTTTGCGATTTTGGAAGGGCTGGTCATCTGCTGGAGCATGCAGCACAATGTGGGTGAAATCTATTGCTCCCAAGACATTGGGCATTCGAGATATTGCAAAGAATTCCCTCTTCAGGTGCCCCAATAGCCATCATTTTGAGGGAATCCTATGAAAAGCTTACTGACTCATACCATGGCGTCCAGAAAGTTGTCAAAAACCACAGAGAAGGTACCCTGAGACAGTCCATGCATGTACCCCTCTCAGGATTGAAAACTTCCGGAGGCCAGGACGTGTATGCAACTTAGCATCTTGGTCATGCCAGGGATTGCAGTCCGCATACGTCTACGTGGCTACAGATGAGTTTAAGTACATCGTAAAGGCTAATGAGCTGTTCGCAATTGAGCCTATACTTGTCATAAACCTCGAAGTTGCTCATGTTATCCAAGGTGGGCCCACCCTGTGAACAGGAGGACCTCTAACCAGACGAGTCCTTTGTCTCTCTTGGAGACGCCGAGCGCGCCTGATTCTGTTGAACACAATTCGTGCAACAGCACCAGCACCAACTAACTGCGGATCATCCATATTTGCCAAGCTAAGCAGCACAAAGCCAAACAGCAGAGCAAACGCACAAGGAGTAACAAGGTATGCAAAAACACAAAAGCGATTTAATACAATGTCGATCACAAGGGACACTTTGGCCATGTTGTTTGGGGGATTTATAGTGCAATATGTCCAATGGTAGCGTGTTCGTAATGATTGATGATTGTATACACTTGATTGTATGTGAGCGGCGTGAATGCTTTCAAAGTGGGCAGATTTTCTTGTGTTTGATTAAATTTATTCCCCCCCCCCCCAATGAATCGTAATCTGAAAGTGTAAAATGTAACATATACAGTGCACCTTCATAATGTTTGTTCATATGCGTAATAAATACTTATTAAACGCAATCTTATAGTAAAAAGCACACGTCCACGCTAACATGAATGAAAGTGCATACTTGTGTATAATGGCATAGAATCTGATCGATCAATGTTGCTGCAATATTGTTTCAAAACGATAAAGTAACGGGTGACATCTATAAGATTCTATATATAAGTGATTGGCGAGATGTCAATATTTTACGCGTCCCACTGATATTGCAATAATAATGAAGATCTTCCAACACTCTCGTTTACGTATATGTAGTATTGTAGTATTGAATGAGAAACTGCTGAAAGGGGTGGTACAGTCCTAATGCTGTAAGCTGTATGGTGAAAGCTTAGAATGATGTCATCATATTAGCAACATGCCTGTCTAGTTTGCAAATCTTCATTATCTTGTTGTATTTGCAACATTCTTATTGTGTACTGATTAAAAAGATAAATGTGTGCTTTGTTGTTGTGTGATGTGTGTTATGTACATATAAGTATGTATTGTGATTCTCTCCCACATATGCTGATTTATATAAAGCAGTATAGCATTGTTGTTCCTTCCAAAAAAGTGACAGCTCTAATCTGTTCTAATGATATTATTATTGTACGTAATTCCTAATGGTATATTATGAGTGAATCGTGAAGTTAAAGGGACACTAAAACCATAATTGATCTTTCGTGATTCCGAGAGAGAATCCAATGTTAACCAACCTTCCTATGTAGTTGTATGATGTAAATGTGTTCATTGTTTATGTGTGGGGGGTTTTCTGAATATCAATGCACATGTATAAGTTAATAGCAAAAGTCATGTATGTGCATCCATCAATCATCATGTGTTGAGCCTATGAAGGTATGCTGTTCATACAAGCATATGAGTTGAATAAATGAAATGCTATAATAGACGTAAATGAGACGTGTTTACAATTGGCTATTGTTTGTGAATACTGAAATGTATAAAATAATTTTCTGTCCGTTTAAATATGATGTAATTTTTTAAACCGATTTCAAATTGTTGATGATAGAATTGATGGTGATTTCTATTTGATGTAATGTAATTTCCTTTAAGAATGTGATGTTAGAGTGAATTTCACACAAGTAAAAGTCATAACTCCATAGGGAAATACAATATTCTTGATCTATTTGTCATAGCGGGACTAACGCAAGAATGAATGAATTAGCGCAACAATTGTAACGCTGGTATTACAAGTTTTAAAGTCTACGCATTTTGCGTGCATTAGCTAAATCTGCCGGTCGCGTGCACAAGCACGTCTTCCCCATAGAAGTCAATGGAGGAGAGAAATGTCCAGAGAAATAAAATCCAACACTTGTGTTGAGCGTAAAGTGAATGACGTCATGTTCTTCTGTGGAAAAAGTAGCTAAATCGTGTTAATTTCATAATAATAATTCAGTTTTGTGTAGGTAATGTGCTGTATATTGTTTGTATGTATCGATTTGTGTATGTATGTGATAATATTTGTAGCTAGATGAGTGTATGTTCTCGTCTGTCTATGTAAGTCAATGTAAAATGATTTTGTGTGCATTTTTTTCCAAACACCCGAGATCTCGTAACTTTGATCCGTTATATATTGACATGAAAAATTTTAATCTAAAAAATAAATATTGTCGAGTGTTTGTATGAGTGTAGGTGTACTTTGTGTAATGTTTTTGAAGTGATTTGTGAATGTTTTTGTTATCGATATATCAGCAGTAGTAAAAAAGCAGAGTTATGAGGCTTTTTCACTCATAATGCAAAACTCGTAATCTAGCCGATAGGTAGTTAGCAATTAATTAATCTTAGTTGCATAGACAGTTAGTATTTAATTCATTGTAGTTGCATTGTCCTAATATATCTGATGATATTGGTAATGCTAACATAGCGTAATCAGTATTTTGTGTAAATAAGAGTTGATTACTTCTTGAAAGTGGTAGTTTGTTTAATGTCTACTTCGCAGGACGTATAACATATTTGAGTAGATTGTTATGCTTTGTGTTGCTATGGATTGGTAGGAGTGTCACGTAATCCATGGTGTGTATTTCTTTAATACATTAGATGTTTGTCCCTTCAATTACTCCGTATTTCCTTCAGCGCATACAGAGTTGCGCTTGTGGGATGCTAGCGGTGATCGATGGGCGTGATTTTGGTGGTGGGAACACTATTTTTTGGTGGTAAGTGAATTTTATTGTTTGTATACTTTTAGTCTGAAGATGGGGGAGACCCCAAAAACGTTTACTAAAAAAGTAACCAGTTATAACGGAGAGTGCTGTTCCAAAGGTGATTGACTATATATATATATATATATATATATATATATATATATATATATACATATATATATATATGTGTATATATATCTATACCTACATATACATAATTATATATTTATCTATACCCCATTGGAGCCCATGGAAGCGAGCTCACATGAGATAATACCAGCGCACATAGCGCGCAAGCAGAATTTAGCATGTCTGTGTAGGGTCTATAAAGCTAGGGCACTGAGTGTTTGTTTATGGTCTGTAAAGTTAGGCTACTGAGGGTCTGTGTATGGTCTGTAAAGCTAGGGTACTGGGGGTCTTTGTATGGTCTGTAAAGCTAGTGCACTATGGGTCTGTGTATGGTCTGTAAAGCTAGAGCACTGAGGGTCTGTGTATTGTCTTTAAGGCTAGCGTACTGTGGTTTTCTGTATGGTCTGTAAAGCTAGGGTACTGAGGGTCTGTGTATGGTCTATAAAGCTAGGGTACTGAGGGTCTGTGTATGGTCTATAAAGCTAGGGCTCTGAGGGTCTTTGTATGGTCTGTACAGCTAGGGCACTGGGGGTCTGAGTATGGTCTGTAAAGCTAGGGCACTGGGGGTCTATGTATGATCTGTAAAGTGAGGGCACTAGGGGTCTTTGTATGGTCTGTAAAGCTAGGGCACTGATGGTCTGTGTATGGTCTGTAAAGCTAGGGCACCGAGGGTCTGTGTATTGTCTGTAAGGCTAGGGTACTGAGGGTCTGTGTATGGTCTTTAAAGCTAGGGTACTGAGGGTCTGTGTATGGTCTGTAAGGCTAGGGCACTGAGGGTCTGTGTATGGTCTGTAAGGCTAGGGTACTGAGGGTCTG